>NC_136642.1:3814014-4013941 GCF_949748355.1 Melanostigma gelatinosum | reverse complement strand
CACCCTTTCCAAGCACGTGTGTGCTTTCACGCTGTACAACTTGACACTCTGTTTGGATTTCTCAGTTTCACTCTGACGGAGTAAATCACAAACAGGCTTCTAACCCTGAATATATAAAAATACATTCAACTTTTCACTGTTAATCTCTAAAATACCCAACTCGCACTCTACTGACATAGAACTTTCAGATTACATGCAATAGTCAAGCGAGTGGCTTCTTAATGAGATGTAAGTACAAAAGTCAAGCGAAAGAAACCACGAGGAACATGCACATGAAAACGATTCAAAGTCGAATAAATAACATGAACAATATTCACCACTAACCGAAACTTCGGTGCTGCAGACACGGTGGAAAGAGGACACTCGCACTTAAATCCTGAAGCATCAAGTCTCACTTAGACCACAATGAGCAAGTCTTGCCATTAGAGAAAATACTGAAACGCAAAGAAATGGATAAATATTTTTCTTTTTTAAGTCAATCGCCGCTTCCAGAGTGTTTTAAAAAGTATGCGAAGTAAAAGAAAAATTAAAGATCCATTCTTTTTTTTTTTTGCTGACAAGAAATGAAACTGACAAGCGTGGGTGGTACAGCTGGAGCAGATAGAGAGGTGTGCTGAGAGGAAGCAGAGAGAGAGGGAGCGAGAGAGGGAGAGAGAGAGGGAGAGAGAGAGAGGGAGGGAGCAGATGAGACGGTGAAAGAGAGAGAGAGAGCTGGTCGGCTCCAGCAGAGCTCTGGTGGAGGTGGAGGTGGAGGCGGCGGCTGGCGTGCAGCGCGTTAGCTCCTGCCAAAAGCAGAAGAGACAGTGAGCGTCGGGAGAGCCTTCTCCTGGTAATTTGTGATGACACTCTCTGGGTAGAGCCTCCTCTGTCTCCCTCAAGACCCCTCGCTCACAGTCTCTAATGTATGCATGACACACAAGGTGCCTCTTCCACACAGGCTTTTAATTGGACTGCGATGCTAGGCTTGTAACTCCAGGCAGCTCCCCCCCCCCCCCCCATCTCTCCTCCTTATTTTTTTTTTGCTCGAGATTTAAAATACTCACCTTCTGCCAGCCAGTCTCCTGCAGCTGACTGAGGTCCTGGAAGAGCTCTGGAGGGAAGAAGCAGAGAACAAGGCTTGAAGGCAGTAAAAAATAAGAAAGAAAAAAAAAAACCACAATCAAAGCCCTGGAGGAGCATCAGAAACGACCGACTTCATTACCGAGGGCTGATCTGCCGTCAGAGCCCTTTTGGAGCTCAGTGGGCACGTGTGCAGCTAATAACAAGTCAATTTGTGTCTCTGACCTGACAGCGGCGTGTGAGAATCATCACAGGCCGCTGTGTTGTAATTGAGATTCTGTAGTTAGCAGCGCAGGTGGCCACAAACCAATTGAATTTTGCTAAATGTTTAGGAGCCGTGAAATTAACTTCTCCCTCTGCCCTCTGCCTACCTTCGGTGTCCAGAGCCAGGTCGGACTTAATGAATTTTCTCTTTCTGTCATTTGCTGGCCTCTCGCAGCTCGTTGTATTTCCTAGTGGCTTCTGCAACAAAACAACAAAATAAGAGACACAAATCAATTTATTCTTTTCCATCATTGGAGCAGTGATTCTGTTGTTGGCTGCAGTGCACGTGGAACTGATAGAGCCTCAATGAGCCACTCATTTGATGCCTCACACACACACGCGCACACACACACACACACACACACACACACACACACACACACACTTCCACAGCCATGCAAAGGGACCTCGTCAGATATAATTAACAAGTTGTAACACGGTGCATGACCAATAACACGGGGTGTATAGTAGTGGGCACCTTGTTTAGCGGTTGATCTTTGATTATTAGATGAAACTTAAATGGTCCCTGAGGGAGAAATGAGTCTTGGCAGCAGCAGGAAGAAAGACAGAGATGAGATCAGAACCAATAGAAAAGAGAGAAGAACAGACGTTTGGAACAAGAAAAGATATTAAAGATGATGTGAGAGGTCTGCATTTGTTTTTGGATTTGCTCCCAAGTTTCTTGTGTTTTATTTGGTCAATGACAACTCACTTTGGAGTTACAGTAAGGCACTTGCTGGTCGTGAAATCTATCCATTCTGCGCCGCTGTGGCTTTTAATTGACGAGCGATCTGCAGAGTCCCCAGAGTCTCCAGTCCGGTCCCCCTTCAAAAGAACCGAGGTGGATGGAAAGCAGAAAGAAAGAGGACATGAATGAACGTCTCATTCATGAAGGCACAGTTCAATTCAGGGACCTCTTGCCGGCGATTATAAGACGGGAAATTGCCGACAACACCTCCGGCGATGCTGTAAAGTTAAGTTGACAAGCTGCAAATTTCGTGCGTAAACGAGGCGACGAGCTGGGCTGCAGGGCGCGCAAAAATGTTTTTACACGATAGAATAAACTTATGAAGCAAAGGAAGTGTGTGGAAAAAACAACAACTACCATGCAACTTACCCAGAGACCTCGCTTTTCATCCGCGCGCGGAGTGCCACGGAGCGGCTGAGCGATCCTCACAGTCCCGCTGCTGCCTGCGCTTCTCTCCGCGCCGCTCGCTGTGTTGCTTTCTAGCGGCTTGGCATCGCCTCCCGGGGCCTCCCATGGAAACAAGCCGCACTCCGCTTCCTATTGGTTGTCAATGTCTTTCACTGGATCAGATTGCTGGCAGTCAATCACGCACGGCTGCGGGCGGTGAAGCACCGGAGAAACATGATAGTATGATAGTAAAAAACCAGCAGAAAAAGAAATCCTGGACTTTGTAGTTATTTTAATGGAAGAAAATACGCACCAAACGTCAGCATAATTTGTCATGTTTTTAAAGTTACAAACGTGCAAACTGCACTTGCGCGCGCGCGCACACACACACACACACACACACACACACGCGCGCACACGACCTACCCTCTCACACGCACACTCCTTTCCCGGTCAAGTTTGTGTCCATGGTAACTGCGTTTTGAAGAGTCTCCAGAGGGACTTGCTTTAAGCGCCAGCTCTTCGCTCTCCTGTAAAGGGTACATTGTGGGGACCCGCAGAAGGCACTGACCTGGAAGTAAAGCTCAGGTCACCAGGCAGAACTAAGGACAGCTTCACCAAAAATGAAACACTGCAGCTTACTAACGCACACACACACACACACGCACACACACACACATGGTCGATGAATAGCAGGGAACAAAGACTGTGTATAAGTAAATGGAAATACTCGTAAAAATGTACACTCAAATTTGTCCTCAGTAAACTTCCCAACACTGGTGAGTGTGTATGTCTGGTTTGAAACTGTCAATAACTCTTAAAATGACATTTCTGTTCTGTCATTTGTTGTATGTGTTACAGGTAAAGCCCCTTGACACTGTGTTGTGTTGGCCTACATAAATAAAGCGGCTTTTTATCGTGGCTTGAAGAAATTTCCACAGCTATAGGTCAAAATTATAATAATATAAAGTGTGACTATCGACATTTTGATACGTCTGCGCTTTATCAAACGTTATCTTATAGTGAGCAGGTTTTAGGAGAGAGATTAACAGGGCAAAATATAAAAAAACAACTTCATTTAATGTCTCTTGACTTTGGCTTTTTAAAATCTCCGCTGTTCAGCAGGGAACAAATTCTACCATATTTCTTTGTTCCACAATAAAGTTCTAAAGGGGGATTTCTAATTCAAAGTAAAGTATTGTGTTATTTTGACCATATTCCAAGCTGAATGTGCACCTGCTCCTGACCTTCCTATTGAAATTAAAGCAGCGTATCATTTCACGACAGATAAAACAACGTTTATTGATGGCACGTCTAATGGAGGAAAGTAAATGGGCAAATTGTAACGTTACGTTTCCTATCACAACCAGGAAGAAGCTTGATTTGTTTTGTAATGGCTAAGTTGCGATTTATAACGATGTGTTTCTACAGCGGTTTCCCCTCGCACTGGTGCAGGACAGGTCTAGGATAAACCCACGACAGGGAACTTTACCATTGCATGAAACACTTGACTGAAAGTCGGACATATCGGAAGTCAGCAGGGGTCACGCTGATGCCATCTTGGATCCACGCAGGGTTCCATTACCAGGCAGGTGAAGTGGATGTGAACTGATATACTGCGTCACTCCTGCTGAACCCCCCCGAGGACGAAGAAACGCAGTTCAAGTGCAGGCGTCCACCCGTCTGACACCGAGACACGCAGTAAACAAAGTGCCACTCCACAGTAGGACAGAGATGTCTTTTGGTGCAAGGACACGGCTGGTGCTCCAGTCTAATACGGCCCTGCAGTAGCTTCCTTGAATTTTCTTTTGTTCTTGTTAAGCAATCAGTATCTTGCTATTTTTTGGTATGTATTTGGTACAAATTGTAAAAAGCAAAAAGAGTATAAAGTGTTCTCTGCATAGATTTAAGTGTGCGGATATCTATTCTACCAGTTTGAGCTTATTTAAGATAAAGCCGGGTGAAGCGGTGGTTATCCTGCATAACCAAAAAGAGGAAATTGTATTTATTGATATAGCAATCATACATAAGTATTCTTTGAAGGGGTTTGCATATTTGGTAACAACTAACAATGTTGTACTATATGTATAGGTGGGCACTAATATTGTCGATATTGTTAACAATTGCTTGGTCCTAAATTAAAAATTATTCGAACACATCATTTGTTATTCTGTGACTCTTTTGTCATTGAAATCCCTGGGAAATGTACTGAGGTTTCAGTCATTTTCCATCAACACAACTGATTAATTAAAATGAGATAACATTTCTTCATGCAGTGTTATTGACAGCGTGGGCTCCATGGCAACATTGCCCTAACAGCTGGACGGACGCAGTGGGGGCGGGGCTTAGTGAAGGGTCAATTAGCTTTCATGAGCTACAGTTAAAAAGCTAAATCATGAGCTACAGTTAAAAAGCCAATTTGTTAGCTACGCTATATCGAATTAGCTGTCATACGCTCCTGTTAGACAGGTAATTCGTGAGCTACAGTTGGGGGACTACTGTAGCTTTCTCTCTTTCTCTGATTTGCAGAATGACCACAGGACTGAGTTTGTTCGCGCTGCAAATAACGTGTCGGAATATCATGCACACAAAGTAACACCGAGTGAGAATCAGTGTTCATGTTGGTAAACTGGGCAAAGGAGCAAGTTAAAGCTAGGGTAGGCAATTTATTTCAGAAGCATTTATTTTTGCTATTTTCCTTACTCAGACATTGATAACTGCATTATTTCTCCTCAGACAGCAATCAATACATCGGTATCTGGCTGTTGCAGCCCCCCCGCTCTCACACGCACGTTTATGTGGAGTAGTTGTGGAGGGAGGCCTGAAGGGCGGGGCTCTGGATTTTCTCCAAAGTTACATACCCCAGCTTTAACAAGGTGAAAGCTATCCAACCTACCCAACACGTTAACGGTACAAAACCATCTCCGTAAGCTTAGGGCGCACAAAACACACCACAACACTCTGTCAAACAACAAAAGCTTCTTTTTTTATTAATATTTTCATCATCACTTTTCCCAGTCAACATTGGCAGGCAGAATTGGCAGGCGTTTTTAGACAGAACAACATAGTGTGAGTTCTAGAGTGAAAGCAGTCAGCGGAAAAAAATAAATAACTACTGTGTACAAAAATACAACCTCACTGTACAGACGCAGCACCCTAAACAGCAAAGAGATGGGAGACTCGTCAGAGCCGCCTCCTCTGGCGTATGGCACTTTAAATGACAAACATTCGAGACTAAGGAGTGCAATTTAGTCAAACACAACACATTTACCAAGTGCGTGTCCCGCTGGTAGGTCACTAAGAAATCCCCCAAAATGTGTCTTTGGTGGGACTGAATATTAATAAATACGACTTAAATGCAGAAATGTACTGAATCACTACCATTACCATCCAGAATAATGCTATTTGAATGTATAGAGGAGACTTTTATGAAATAAACACTTTAAATGAAAGGAAATCTGCCAAAGTGGCATCATCAATTAATTTATAGACGCCATGTGCGTCAGTGGCTGTAAAATGCCTCTGAAAACGGTAATTATTGGATGGGATTGATTTTCAGTGTGTCTTCTTTAAATCGAGCTCGTACATATATATGTCGATAGTCATTTTGTTTTTAGACCTTAAATGGTCAACGCACGCTTTTATGCGCAGCGGACTGTAAACACTCAACCGAATACATCAGAGCAAATCAATGAGCACTCAAACTGCCTCTTGTGAACATCCAACGATACAGTCACTGTATCAACATGCAGTCTGATTGAACACCAGATGTTTTTTCCTGCTGCTGTTTCAGTACCAGAGTACCTGTTCAGAAAAAAATACAGGATCTCATAAAAATGCAGCCATCTTCTAAAGAATGACATGGTAAAACCGAGCAGCACTGAAGACGTAGATTCAGAAAAAACGATCAATTTCCACAAGTGTCAAAACAGATCTCGGTCACTCATGCGACAGAAAGTGTGCACACAGTTGGTAAAACTGTCTGGAAAATCTCTCGTGCGACGTAAAACAAAGAGTGTCATGCATTTTTCATGAAGATCAATAATCATTCCTAATCTTTCCACTGACGGAGCAGCGACACAGCAGATCAACACATGACACGGATGACTTGCAGGCACCATTAAAAAGAAAGCAAAAGTGATTCTCTGTCTTTTCACTACTTGAAGCCATTCACGAGCGAAGCGCTGAAGAAACGCTGAGCAAACGTACCAAACACTTGGGAAAGATCAGCTGAAAGCTCCAGATATGTCAGCTTCAACAGCAGCAACCTCTTTCACTGTCCATCATGCATCATCGGGTATGCAAATGCAAAAAAAAACAACTGTTAAAAAAAACCATCAACCGCAGCAAAATATGAATAAATAAATAAATACATCATATCACAAAAACACATTCATGTGGTTTTTTTTCTCCACGTGGCACGGATCACAACAGCACAAATAAAAACAGACTATTGGAAAATTGGACCTCCCGAAATAGCTTCAGTATTTTTGGAGCTAAACTACTCTACACACTGTAGGTCGAAGCGCCGGTCCTAAACACACCTCGTTCCGCTTTAAATAAGGGCTTCTCGGTGACGTCTCCACGCTGCCGGCGATACACACTGAACCTACAGTTTGCTACTTCGCTCTGGGCTGTCAACAGGCATCAGAGACCCCCCTTCACTAACGGGCCGAGTGATGATCAACTTGTGGGCCGCTGCCCCACAGGTGCTTGTGAGGATTCGAAAGGTCTTGAACCCGTCAGTCTTTGCCCTCAGTGCGCGTTCGCCTGATGACGGAGGAGAAGAAGCTTCGGCATTGCGGCGGTCCAATCAGCATGGGGGCCTGGTTCTTGTGGACGATCTCAATCTGGTGTCGGAGAGAAGCGAAGAAGCTGAGATTAAGTTGCTGCATTACGGTACAAAACATATGTGAGGAAATGAGTGAGCTGATGTCTCAGAGAGTTTGTCTAAAGAGTGCATTAAACCAACCTGTCTGTCCGTCTGCTAGCTAGTGGTAGTAGCTAGCTAGCTAGCACGCCCCTTCGATTACTTTGGGCGTCTAAATGGTTACTTGCTCACCTGAAAAATTAACTACTTTTAAAAAAAGCTTAAAAACAGTTTTTTGGGGAAAGTAAAGGAAGATAAGGTGGCGATGCAAAGCAAAGCAAGAGCAATTCTGCTACAAAACTTCAGTAAGGAAAGGACGCGATGTGGAAGCGCCCAAATTCAAACAAAGTGTTTGATTTTACCCATTGCCATCTACCCACAGAACGTATTTCAGGCATGCACCCACAGCAATGGGTCCATATGGGTTCTTGTCAAATGGGGCCCGTTTGGTCCTTAATGTGACAAACTTTGAGAATCCCTGGGGTTCACGTCTCTGAATTAATGGAAACATTATGCTGGATTATGATAAAGTAGGTCTTTATGGGTATAAAATCTGACAAGATCCTGTTTCCCAACAATGATGCCATTTCTGCTGAAGGTTGAAATTGTAGATCAATGGAACAACAAATATCAACCATCAAGGGTTTCCATATCAAGCACACAGTTCATTATACTGCTGCACTAAGAGTCTAAACGCAGTAATGAGGAGAGGAAATGCTGCCATCTGCATTAAACGGGACCACGTTCACTTCAAAGGAAAGCTGCCATTTATTGTACTTGCACTCTGACTCATAGTAATCACCAGCGTTTGTTGGCTCTCTGCCATCATTAAACGTGATTGAGTTTGATGTTTCTGATGTGCATTACAAAATACAAAAAATGATAACCTTTTCAAGGAAAACACTCACATGAGGATCTAAAAGAATACCTGAAATACATTTGGAGGACAACTGAGCTCCGTTTTAAAAATGCAACATCAAGCATTTATATGTCAAGAGCCCCAGTTACAGAGCAATGCGGCTCTTCGAAATTAAAAACAATTACAATAAATTATCGATTCATTCTTCTCCCTCCTGCCATCAAAAATCAGCCAAACTAAGGAAACTAAGTGGGTTTTATATTTAATATTTGAAGTATTTATTTTAAACCAGAATGTCAGTTTGCAGCAGGTTCTTTAAGACCCAGTTGTCAAAGAGACAGTGATACGTGTCATGTGTCACTTCGAAATGCAAATAGTTGAACGGTGTTGAATATGTTACGCACGCCGAGGATCCGAGACGCATTTGCATAGTTGTTGTTGTTAATAATTAGTGGGTTAACGTCCCACTTGAACTGTGGTGTTTTTATAAGGATTTAACAGGTCGACTGATTCAAATTCAGCTCAGACAAACAGTATGAATAACTCGCCGTGGAAATCACTGCAGCACAATTATGGATTGTCAGATCCTAACTTTGCTGCGTGGAGTTGTGCCAGCAGACACAAGAGCACTTACAGGCTCCTCGTTTTGTCATGCACTGTTTTTCTTTAGCTTTGCCTGAGCAATCCATATGTAGATCTCAGCAGCACTTCATCTGCAGCGGTGCTGTAATTAAAACTAAACACAACCCTAATCAACGCAAACTGAGGAATTTCATTTTCGATAAAATGAACAACTTGGACGGAGGGCAAACACTCGTCGCAGCACATGTTTGAGACGCAGACGGGAAGCAAATTAGGAGAAGGAGGACTTGCATCATAACATAGTTGTGATAAATTACTGCACGACGCAATCTATGGGACAAATGGAAAGAACAGATACGGCACTAAATACCAAGTTTATCACATCTGTCTCATTATAAAACTGCTCCTGAATGTGAGTAAAATCCAGCATTAACGTCAAAACAACATGGTCAATTATAGTGCATTGTCCCATAGAGTTAAAGTCATGTAAGTTAACATCAAGCCTTTAAACTTCACCTGTTAAACAAATTACATTTGAAACGGCACAATTTTGCTGCTATTGAGATAATGCTAATGGATTAAATACCAGCTGAAACCCGAGTATTTCTGCTGCCGCGGTGTAGTGACGTATACTCAGTACACCCCCACACCGACAGTACACGCGGCTACAAGTGTAACAGATCACACTTGTGATGACGCACAACATGGAAGATGGGTGTCGTCAGAGATGCTAGAAACCTTTAATGACTTACCGTGCAGGGAGTCTGCATCCAAGGCTCCCCATCGATCTGCATGGGGAGGGATTTACTGGTTCTGCCAGTGAAGAAAACATGTCACGATCAAACTTTGTCAAAAATAATAAAAACCTAAATTCTTAAAGTGTTGCACCAGGTAACTTAATGTTCAGCTAACAGGTCGTCTAATACCGTCTAATATTTCAATGCTTAAATATGTAAGACAATTCTCTTCTTTCTTCACTTTGTTAAAAAATAACTTTGACCTATGAATAGCCTTTATTATTATTATTATTATTATTAAACAGACTTTTTTGTAGGACTTTTTCATCTCCAGGCCAAAGGATTGTTGATTGTTCCCTAATGCTAACAAATTCTAGCAAAGATGCCAACAAGAAAGCCAACCAATCATGGTTGAATCAGTGAGTGGTGGTCCAGCTGAACGCTGACCTGATGGTGACGGAGGAGCACTGTGCCAGGCGCCTCCCAGCGCTCTTCAGGCCGGTGTAGATCTGACCCATCTCCATGGCTCCTTCCAGCCCCACCACCTCCAGCAGCTGGTCAGACAGCTCTAAGACACAAAGAACAGATCTGTAAATAAACGCCACGTCGGAGGAGCCAGACCTGCAGCGCTCATGGAGGCTGCTGTTGTGGCCAAAGTATGAAAAGGAAAAATGTCACAACATTTGTTCTGATTGATTGAAAGTCTTGAAATCTGGTGAGGACAAATTTTGGGCGAGTATCTAACAGTATAACTTAGATATTTTTACATCGCATGAAAAATACACTTCTGTCCCTCGTCAAAGTCAGGTTTTAATTTCACATTTAATCCTTGACATTAGGTTCAAAGATACCAAATTGTGCTCCTTGTAGTTTTAAAGGTACAGCCATTACCTTATCATACTATATTTAGGGGGCATAGGAGTACTATTTCTTCCAAAAATATAATGGCAGTAGCAGAAAGTAGCCCCATGTGCCCAAAGAATAAAGAATAATTGGCTAATTCTTGAATTTTCTCCAGATTTGTGCTGAGGAAAACCCAGAGATCACTTCCACAAACGAGAATTACAAATTTCCGTTGCAGGCTCAAATGGGTTAATATCCACAACCTAGAAAAATGAGAAAAAAATGAGAAAATTCTAGTACTGTAAGCAAGAATAAAGTGCCTTAAAAGTAAAATCATGGCGGTAGCTTTGCAGGGTTTCATACAGGAACATATGCTACATAAAGCAAGAGAAGAGAAAAGGCAACAAGAACAAGCTACAAACAAAACAGCTATTAATTAGATTGCACCGGCAATGCAGAGCAATCTTGTGATATTATAATTATTAATTCCTCTTCTGTTTTGCAGTTATGAGCATTGATTTTGCCCCAGCTGGAAGCCCAGTGTCACGCCGGGCCCATCTGTTCCGGGGGCCCGCTCTGCCTCCGACCCTCCATCGACTCGTCCCTCCACGAATTAAGAAGCTGCTGCCTCGCTGCTGGGAGCACACAGACACTAATTGAAATCCAAGACCCGCTTTTAGCCGCTCGCTGCCACCGACGCCGCTCCATCGCCGTCGTGCTTCTCTTGAGCCGCGTGGGTTTCCTGAAGGAGTGTCGTGGGTAATGTCGCTGTTCTCGTGAGGTGTCGTTGTCGATGCCGAGCTGTGGCGTTCAGCTGTCACCGTGCTGACGGACACGCGTCCGTCCCTATCCTGTGAGTGCGGTGCTTTCCAGGGTCGGAGCGGAGGAGTGCGTGTACATGCCCAGCAGGTTGACCCGCTGACACTGGGCTTTAAAGCCCCCCATTGTGACTTCTCACGTTAACGCAAACGGCTCACACGGGCCCGTGCTGACACGCGTGATGGACCATGGCGATAAGGATTCCTTATTGCCCCGGGGCTACAAAGAGCCAGTATTCCCAAGAAAGACCACAGAGCCTCTCTGCTAAATAAAACAAGGTCAACCAGGTTGATAAAAACACAAGAACACATGTTTGACCTGCATGTTTCGGGTAAAACCATTAACTTCGAGATGACCTGAGAATTTCTAAACCAATCCTGACAATACAACTATATTTGGGTCTAGAAATGTTTGTGTAAGAGCGCTACCTGGACTCAGAGTATGAGAACTGTGAGAACTGTTAGCTTAGCATAAAGTCTGGAAGCAAAGGGGGATAATATGCCTACCAGCACCTTTAAAGCTCACTAATGAACATAAAATAAATAAATAGTAGTCCACATAACCCCCCGTAAAACAACAAATTGTTATTTTGACTCCACCGTTTTAAAAATGTCAAACTATTCCTGTTTGTCTTGTTTTAACCAAAACCTGAGAAAGCAAATATAAATGGGGAAATAAATCTTAGCTCATTTTAGCTCAACTTACAGACACATTTCAATGAGTGAAAGCCAGATTTCATACGATTTACTGGTGACTCTTCATTTTGAATCACCAACCATTATTTATTTCATTAGAGCTGCGAATGAAACCTGGAACAATAATCAAAAGGGGACTCTGCCAAATTTAGAAGAAAGCCGTCATGTTTACTTCCTAGAGACAGACTGGGAGAGAAATGGAGTCACCTCACTGTTTACACAAGAAGGATGATGAAATATTAACACACAAGCAGCCTGAGGCCAAATATAAACTGAAACACCCCCCCCTTACCCAACCTACAATCAACATTCTGTGAAGTGTTGAAGGCAATATTTGACTGCGATAAACAAACAGGCAGTGAAGGTGACAACGCAGAGTAAGAGAGAGAGTCATGTGAGCCATGTGAGTGTGAGTGGGAGATTCACAAAAGCAGCGCCGTGGCTTTAATCTCGGCAGTCACGTCTTCCCGTCAAGAGTGTGGGATAAGAACCGGCGTCCTTGTCACTGTCACACAACTAACTGTCGAGGCCGGTGGCTGCACGGTGACAGCAGGGAGGGAGCAGAGCAGGACCAGCAGCCCATCAGCTGGAAGCAAAACTAAAGAGGAATGGCGGCGGGGACGAGGAGGAGGAGGAGGAGGGCGTGCGGAGGCCAATCCTCCAGTGGAAGCTTCACGGGGCTTGTCGTGGGGCATCAGTCCCAAGCATCAGCCCCTCCACCCACGCACGGACCCCCTCCCTTCCACCCCTTCCCCTGCAAAAACCTCAGTCCCATTCTAAATAATTCACTCCGCAGCCATTCCCTTCCACCTGAGGGGCTTGTCTCCTGGCGTCACCAGCGGGACGATTTAACAGCTCCCGAAAGGTCAGGTTTTTTTTATCCTGCAGCCACCCTCCACCCACCCATACACACACACACACACACACACACACACACACACACAAAATAATCCCAGCCAACAGTTTGATCCGTGCATCGTGCTCGCCGGTGCCCCCTCTGGGCTAATGCACTCCTGTGTTTACCTCTAAATACGTCGTTCTCTTGATCTGACAAGTAAGGCGGCTCACCTTGAGGGCACCTTCCACAAGGGCATCCATTCTCTCTCACACACACACACACACACACACACACACATCAATAAACAGGCACAAACAGACAGAGACGCAGTGGCACACAAATACACACTCCCCGCTCACACTAAGTGCCTTTCCAGGTTCAGGCAGTAGCCCCCTTTTCGTTTTTTAATTCTCGCCGATTGATTTTTATTCAGGGATTAATGGAGTGTTCATTGTAGCAAAGTTGAGCTTTGAATTGATCAACTATCACCCTCACAGTCTGGGCCACACTGCACCTTCATCCAACACTCCCATGTGGGAAGTTACCAGCATCCCAGCATGCAGCAGCACTTGTAAAAAGATAGTCTGTTTTGATTTGGTTGATAATTGATATTTATTCCACTTTCTTAAACTGCCTCACCGGCCCTGCTGTAATGAACAGCACTTTACAAAACAGAACACCTTTTCTTTCATCAGGTACATTAAATGCTGCTGCTGTATATTCGGGACTAATTATCCATATATTGACAGATTCTAACAAGCTTTTACTTTGAAGGTGCAACAGCTTCTGAAATCCAAAGGAAACAAAAAAAGGGAATCTCATCAGGAACAAGGAGATCACGAGCCATGCCGTGACCAGTGAAGTCTCAAAAGGATCACGAGCAGCCACGTCTGGAAATCCCCACTGACTCGCCATGTTTCAGACCACACTGGTTGTAACATCCACTTCATCCCAGAGTAAAAAAACACCTTCTCACCATGAAACCTAAAACTCATCAACTGAGCGGACAGGAGTTAGACATGATGGGAAATACACGGTTACGGTTGGGCATCAACCCCCGAGGGGGAAACCAACGCTACCAGGATCATCTCTGGTGAATGCATCTCTACTCCTTTTGACTGGTATTACCATACTTTACATACTGGATTGGAATACTTCTTCTACAACGATTCTTGATATTTCTTCCTTTTTATAAGATGCCCTTCGAGTGGCTCACACCATTTCAACAGTTATCACAGAGCAGCTGACTCCTTCTGCTTCGTTCATTCATATATTCCCATTGACGGGCTTCCTTTTGACATAAATGGATTCAGGGGAATGCCTAACACCCCCCACTCAGTCCGCTCCTCTTAACTGAGCCTGTCCACCGGAGCCGACACAAACCATTAATACACAAGTGACAGTTCCAAACGGTGACATGATTGTACCTCTTCTTTGCAAACAAAACCTGCGAGCTATGATTCACCTTGTCATCGGTGAAATATTCATGCACTCTGGAAAAGTTTGGTCGAAAGTTTAGTCTTTGATCTGTCTGATAGGAGCAAGGACACACACCGTCTGATGTGGGCTTCAGGCGAAAGAGCCTCGCTACACTATTGAACGCACGGTATTATCCAATAACGCAAACAAACAATGATCTACAGCAGATGCAGGGCTTTGAAAGTGCTGATTTGCCAATTACCTCCCTGCGTGTTGAACTTTCTGACTTTTAAACACATCTTTAAAAAGGTTTTGTGTTTAAAAGAAGGTGAAGAGTTTACAGGCGTACTAGCGGCTTCGTGAGGCTGACCTTTGAGCTAAATGCTAACGTCAGCATGGCGACGTCATAATGACAATGTTAACTTGGTTTACCATGTAGGTGAGTTTAGCTTTAGCTCAGAAGTCATCAGGGTTTATCCTCTGGGCACCATGAATGTTCAAAAGATGTCATGGCACTCCGTACGGTCGGTATTGAATATAAATAAGTAAAAAGCCAACATTGCCATCCCAAGACCCGTGCAGCTAGCGTGGCTAACAACACGAACACTGTGCGAACTCGTAATGGTGTTTTCCACGATGTAACACCAACAGACAACAGTCATGAATGTATTCATTCTCATGCTGTCAAAGCTACCTTGAACTGCAAACGTGAGCTCCTTGGGGTCGAGCACTGGTGTCCTCCTGTCTTGGCCCTTTTTGCCCCCCTTGCGGTTACCCCTCCTCTTCTTGCTCTCGCCCCAAAGGTTGGAGCCGCCGTGCATGCTGGGAATGTTGAGAATGGCAATGCCTTCCAAGGAGATGCTGCTGAGGTCCAACGTAACGCCATCACACTTTTAGAAAGGAGAAAGAAGAAGAGGTAAAACACAAAAAGTCAAAGTGACTTGTTCGGCACGAAGGTTGAAGTCGGATGCCAGCATTTTTTTCTCATATCCTACATCCAGCACTCTCAACCCAGGAGCCACCCCTCGCCCAAACCAAACAGAGACTTTTCACCAGGCGAGAAAGCGCCTGACATGGACAAACTGTTGTGTGCAGCTTGTGTGAAAGGGCAACAAGGTCCGGACCTGATTCGACAGCCACCATCCCGAGTTCATATCAAAAAGCTTCTGCAGAGTAAAATGTCAGAAAACAAGTTTGTTTAACGCAGTTTGTACCTGAACCTAAATCTGTTTTTCTCTTTAAGCCTGAGCCTAAATATGTATTTCTGACTGAGCCTAAACTTATATCCGTCTTTCTGAACATTCACTTGTTTCTCCGTCTGATCCTGACCCTGCATCTCCATTCAAGCCCTACTCTGTCTGTCTGATTATTTATCTGAGCCTAAACCTGAATCCGTCTCTTCGGTGTTCCACAGACTGAGGATTAGACCGAGTCCTCTCTTTCCATCTCAACCTGAGCCTGCACCTCTATTTGGTGGCTTAACCTGAGTCTTTGTGTAATACCACAATTCCTCCTGTCAAGTTGATCTGATTAAGCTGACAAAGGCCAGTAATACTCTAAATAGTAGATTTTATACCAGTATGGATCTTCCTACCTCCTCCAGTACCGTGGGTACTTATCGAGCACTAATTAATGACGACCTCGGCACTCTGTGGATAGCTGTGAGAAGGGGGAAGATGAATTGTAGAGACACCGTCTTCATTATCACTCAATATCACACACAGCAGGGTCGTGTAGGGCTAATTACCTGCATGTTGAACTGACGGGTGGGGAGGTGCACAGATAGCCTTCACACATCAACACTCTGTCTGGGTGAATTTGAAACGAGTACAAATGTGTGCCATTTAAGGAACAAGGGCTGACAAGAATACGTTTTAACAGGCGCCATTGTTCTTGGCTGAGAACATATCTGCATTTATGTGCATATGGTTTTTATCAGAATATTATGATAATAACAGACTGTGCGATTGCTAGGGATTCACATAGGAGAGCACATGAAAGCCGTGACTTTACTTTCTTTTCCGTTTTCCTTTTCTACAAGGCCAAAAGAACACCAGAACATATGTGGTTTGATTTACCTCAACCTCCAGAAAGTCGTGGAGCTTCTTACACGTCGCCGAAAAGGTTTCCGAGGTGCCGAACTCAAAGTACCACAGCTTATTCTTTGTTCTGAAAGAAAACAAGACAACAGGAACTGCAAAGGGATCAAGAATAGAGAGGAAACATGGAGGAGTGTTTCCCCCACATCAAAAACTGAAGCGTGTACAGTCGCAGCATCTCTTCTTCTCTTCGGTCTCCAATCCGTTATATGCTGAGCTCGTGAAAAAGAGTCCACTCTGTAAAGGTGTGTTTGATTCATGCTTGAAGAGAGGATCCTCTGAAACTACACAGGAAATACACCTCGAATGTTTACCGCTGACCAAAGTCACAAAGTCATTAATCTCCGAAGAATGCATAATGTGGCTCATTAATCACATATTGACGCATGATGATGAATCTAAAGCCAGTTAAAGGAGGCATCTGAGGGAGCACATGGGGTCGCTAGTGGGTACCCATGCCCAGCATTAGGGCCCAGTGAGGGGTGTAAGAGGGTAATCTAACTGCCCCTGCAATTAACGGAGGACTGGGGTGCTGCTCTCCGGGCTTCCTGCAGCACACACACTCCCACCGCTCAGGCTGATGATCAATGACCTCGCAGGGGTGAGTCACCATCTGTCCACATGCTGCTATGGTACATTACTCTCATGACTACACTAATAAAATGTCTTTTTCTTTTGTATCGGCGTATTGATTATTTGTTGCACCGTTGTATCATACTGTTTTTATTTCTTATTAGTTGTGTAACGGCGGTCTGTGTATCCTTGAATTCATACTAATCGTGGTAAAAGACGTCTTACAGTGCCCCAAAAATAGAAAAAACGTATTAATATTTCTCCAATAATCACGAATAAGCACAATGCATCAATTTATCTTTGATAATGAAAGGGAACGAGGTTAAAAAGATTCAGAATTGGTCACCTGCACAAGTTCAGGCCATTGGGGGAAGTTATGGATTGAATTTTTAACTTGTTTTTATTCGTGCGACGAACCTTTATCCCGAGAAATATCCCATGGTTTAACAGCCGTTGCTAAAAAAATACATACTCTCCGTGCAACAAACTGAGGCACATGGCTAATTCGGCACCTTCCTTATTTTCGACCCACCATTCTGCCTCTTATCACTCGTTTCTGCCTCGTATTCCCAGAGACTGTCCGTTCTAATCTTATTCTGTTTCTATGACTCTGCATTATCTGCAGGTGAGGCCATGCCAGTGCTATCACCAACAGGCCTGCTGTCAAACCTGCCGAGGTTGCATTAGCATCGGGCTAAGCTAAGCTAGGAACCTAGCTAACAGGGCACCGACAGAGGCGCCCTAAATAGAGGAGGGAAGAGATTAAAAGCAGAAAATTGAGGCGGGAGAAAGAGCAAAAGCGGTCGTCAAGAAAATCACAATGTGCGTCACTCGAAGCAGCATCACAGCGTTGAATCAGCGCCATGCCGTCCCGCGGATCGCAAAAGCCTTTTAATCTTTCCAAGAAACAACAACACACAATTCATCAAAAAGCTTCAAGGACGGGAAAAAAAAACAACAACAACGCTGCTGACACGCAGAACTGAACACAGTAAAGAACGGCCTTCTCGTAGCTGGACTCAAAGCGCTACGAGAGGAACGTATTAGTATAAGAAGAGTAACAATCACTGAATTATTGATTTCCTCATTAGGACTTTTGTCAGGACCATTTAGCCACTTTATAAATGAGCTTTCATTAACTTGCAAGGTAGCCCAACTCACAGTTGATTTATAATGTGCAACATGGTCAATAGAAGAGGGATGGGAGCAGAGGGAGGTGGGAAGAGGCAGGAGGGCGACAGGGCCACGCTGAGAGGTTTTCCACAACAACACACCCCTACATCTTCCCCAGCATCATCATCATCCTCCTCCTCATCCTCATCAGTCTGTAAGCTCACTAGTCAAACCCAAGAGAACACATGCACACAGGCCTGGGCAACTTTGCAAACAAACAAATGAAGGTGGCCACTTTGAAAAGCATATTCAAAACGAGTGGTCGGAGAATGAAGCCAGACACGAGACAAGGAATGTTCTGGATGCATAGACGCGTTGCTATTGCTGTGTTGAAGCTGAGTTTTAGAGCTAAAAAAAAGTCAATGGAAATGAATGTGAAAAGGCATGGATTCTCTTCTAGGCGCCATAAACTGAGTTGAAGGCGCATCTGTGCTAGTTGACAGTTTCAAAGAAGTAAAAAATCTGAAATGCACTGAACGTTAAGAGAGGAAATGAGAAACTAGAAGAAAGCAACACATAACTGCAGTTTGCGGTGGAGATACACATTTGGCAAGCTGTAGGAATCTCCAATGGAACTGTAGGTTGTCGAGTTGCATTGTGGGTAATGTAGGCGTCTGGCTTTTCCAAGGTGTGGAATCAGAACGATAACCTCTCTGGTTCTTCTGCATGAATTTTAAATATTTCTTCATGGAAAAACACTGCAGTCTCCGAACTGCTGCGTCATTCACCTGCTAGACATTTGTTATGATTTTACTTTGAAGGAGTAGTGTGCAGGATTTAATGGCATCTAGTGGTGAGGCTGCAGATTGCAAGCAACTGAATACCCCTTCGTTTACCTCTCCCTTTCAAAGCGTCTCGGAGAACATCCTGGTGGCCACCAGGTAACGCAAAGATGAGAAAAGGCCCTCGCAAGGGCCAGTGTTTAGTCTGTGGAAACATTGCGGTGCAACATGGTGGACAACGATTCTTAGTGTGAGGTAATCGTACACGAATGAAAACATAGTTATGAATATTATAATAAATTTCTGCCAATAGATCCTACACACTTCCTGTAAGGAATGACCTAGTTCACATTCAAAGCTCGACTAACCCACTGTTCCCCTCCCGACATCTGGGTTTTTCAAAGTACAGCAGAACCAAAAGACACTGAAGACACACGGTAAGAGCAGATACAGTAAGAGACAACATCTGACCGTCCTGTCGATTCCCACCACTTACCCTAACAAGCGCACCATGGCAACAAATCACCTCATGTCCCTGTTCATTAGGTAATTAGGAGCATCCCATCGGCCGGATCGGATTGTCGTTTGTTATCTGCCGACCGATGCTGAACACTGGACTCCTCTGACAGACTGACCGTGAGGAGCGTCGTCCACAGTGGCCAGCGTGTGCATGGATTAATCGGGAGTCCATTTGAGTAAGACGGTACTTTTAAGGTAGATTAGGAGGATTTTACTTTACACTAAGAGCAATAAATGTGAACATAAAGTGCCCATTTCCAGAAACATCTCAGACGTTCCTTCAATGTGTTCCCTGTGGGAGCGATGTGTGTTTTCAGTAGCAGGTAGGTAGCAGGTTTTCAATCCTCCGAGTAGCCACAATGGGCCTCTGCTGTGATTTTTACCTGCAGTGTATCAATGCAAAGTGTACTGCAATGATAACTTTAGCGGTGTTCATGTAAGATCAGCTGTTGTACTCACAGCTGGCGCACCAAAAGAAAAACAGCGGCTCAGGTTTCCAGCGCTACCGAGGTGTCGTTTATTTGCACAAACAAATCATGAAACAAAACTGAAAGAAGAGGACACATACAAACCGTGCGGCCGAGGAAAAAAGGAAAACACAAGCTGCTTTAGAAAAACACCGAACGCCGGGAAAAAGAGTCAGGAAACAGAAAGACAAATGTAGCTCAAACAGACTGAATGGAAACACCCTTGTTCATCAAGCCTCCGCTGGTTGGTCAGCTCATATGAAAGGATGTCAGAGGCAGCGGCGCTGTCCTGAGGCCACAGCACCTTCAGATGCACTCTCCACCGGCCACACTGAACGCCGAGCACAGAGCCATTGATTTCCTTCCCCTCTGACACTTAATCTAACCCACGATGATCTACGACCTTATTTTCACACTAATTTCTTCTTGATCAGAGGTGATAAATATCGCATCGACATAACCAACTCTTTGTGCATTGCATCAATGCACTGTTTTGTTTAACATGACGCCGCCTGGAGCGCTCCGACTCAGGCTGGCAGTTTGAGAAATGACCCGAGTTGCATCGTCTTGCCTTCAGAGACGCAGCGAGCGGTTTGAAAAATGTATTTCTGTCTGTTGCACTGCAATGATTCCAAGCTGCCTTTTGTTGTACTAAAACTACAGATACTGGTGTAAAATATCCAACATCTTTCGGATCAAATAGAAGTGAACCGATAAGCTTGACGCCTCTGATACCTTTTCTTTGACACATATTTTTGTATTATACAAGTGTTTCTTCAGCAGCCATTTGGTGACAGTGCATATAACGTTATATGGAAAAATTTGCTTTTTTTAAAACATTATTCCAGTAATGATTCCAGTGATTGATTTTAACACCTGCGTGTTGTTAAGATGGCTGTTGAACAATTAAAAACAAGTGTTGTAATAATATAAGAGTTGAAGTGAAACAGAATCTCATTTGTGATACTGTCTGGGAACTGTTAAGACACCTGAAATGAACTGAACAAAGCCTCGCTGTTAATGAATGATTTCATGTTGTTTACCAGGCTCGGGGTGTTTATCGGAGGTCTGACACCTCCAGCAACACATCTGCAGGGGAACTGACTTCCATCCTATTTCGTTTCTACAGTGAGAGTGCAACCGAGTCAGGTATCACTCCCCGTTAGCTTTTAAACCCGGCATTTGTCAATCATTGACGTCATTGATATTCATCCATCTTTGCTGGACGTTGGAGCAGCATGCAGCAGGATGAGTGCTAAGGGAATGCTTTAACAGTTTAGCATACTTGTACTCCAGCTGAAATGATAAATGTCATCGCTGCTTGCTAACAATTGTGTCAAACATGATTTTCATGTTTATTGTTGTTGAGAGGCATTTTGTAAATGCATCAGAGAAACCTCTTGTCGACAAACTTGCAAGGCTATTACATTACATCACATCACAGTCATTTAGCAGACACTTTCACCCAAAGCAACTTACAATTCAGATTCTATCACATTCATACACCGTCGGCACAGCTACGGGAGCAATTCTGGTGTTAAGTGTCTTGCTCAAGGACACATCGACATGCGACGAGCAGAGCCGGGGATCGAACCGCCGATCCCCTGATTGAAGGACGGCTCTCCACTTAGCCACAGTCGCTAAATTATAGATGACAAACCAAAGACCAGTGGGCTGAGCAGCATTGAAGGGTATCAATCTCAATATTCAGCATCTTCCATTCTTGACATTTGAAGTTAAATGTGATACACCCGACTAGCCAATTAGCTATTTAGCTCACAAACTGATGTTAGCAGTGCACTTTTTGTTTGGTAGCTCGTTCAGCAAGCTAAGGTGCAGTGAAGTGGTAAAAATGCTGACACATTTATTCAATTATCTTTCGGTCATGACAATGTGATCGAACACAGCAAGTTTTTTCTGCCTCTCAGGTAACATACGTGCCAGGCGGGTACTACGCGGTCTGACAATGTGGAATTACCATAAACTTGCATTCTCTCTAGTGTCCACCAGGGGGCGACTCCTCTGGTTGTATAGAAGTCTATAGAAAATGACTCTACTTCTCTCTTGATTCATTACCTCAGTAAACATTGTAAACATGAGTTTATGTCTCAATCTCTAGTTTCAAGTCTTCTTCAATACAGCATGATGTTCATTTAGTACATTATGGTCCATTTAGAGTCAAACAGACGATAAAGCAGGGGATGCTTTAGGGCGGGACTACCTTGATGATTGATTTGATGACAGGTCTTTGTCACGGCGTTGTGTGGTCTGGGAGTTGTCCATGTTTTGAATCATGTATTATAATGGTAACATTTTAGTGAAGTAAGAATGTCCGTTTGTACTCCGCTCCATGCTGCCGTGTCACTTCTGGTTGCAAAAAAACCCAAGAAGGCGACGGCCAAGATGCCAAACTCGAAGCCTCAAGACAGTCTATTCATTGGTTTATTTGAACGGGACAGTGCACATTAATAAAAACATTTCTGCAAAAGTGCCAGAGTCAGCCAAAAGGCTATTTTTCATCTGTAGTCCCAAACAAAATCGTTGACTCAATACAGCCATGTTTGTGACGTGTTTTTCCGTTTTTTCCTAAACTTCAACAAATGCTTTTGTTTGACTTCACAACGTTAACCACGTGTTTAAGAGTTGGAATGATAGTCAGTGAACCATGAGGGCCGTTTAAATATATTTTAAATATATTTTTTAATCTATTAAAATATCTATTTTCTTCAGTTCATCATTATACTACTCTATGTATGTAGTATGCAGAGTCTTCACTTGAGTTTATGTGGTGTGTGTGTGTGTGTGTGTGTGTGTGTGTGTGTTCCCACTGAGCTGGGGACAGGGCCACAGGTGAGATCTCTCTAAATTACACACAAGTGTTCATTAATTATAGATGACACTTTGGCCACATAAACGATTTCATCCTCAAATGAGGTCCAAGGGCGGCTGCTACTGAGGTCCACCATGCATGAGTGTGTGTGTGTGTGTTGCCTAAACGAGTGTGTGCATATGTGTAATTTAGAGTGCCGTCACCTGTGGCCCCGTTCCCAGCTCAGCAGGAAACACGCGCGCACACACACACGTTCGTGCCGACACGCACATTAGCATTCGGTGTGTGGATGTGTGCGTGTGTTGGTGATTCCGGCGGCCCCCATCCAGCACATCGCAGGGCTTTGATGAACATACTCATTATGCTAAAGAGTGCTCCATGCCTGGGCTTCCCTGTGCCTTCAGGAAAGGTTAACTCAGGATGGTTACACAGCACAGCGAGAGCCTGTGGGCGCACGGGGGCAGAGCGGCTCTGGAGGAGCGCCGTGACGGTGTTAGATGTCTCGGGACCAAAAATAGATCCGGGTATGCAGAGCAAATATCACGGGAACATCAAGGCGTCGTGATTGATGCCGCGGAATAAACAAACATCGCAGGTGGAGTAACGGCGGCTTTCACGCTGCAGCCGAAACGCCCCAAATCAGAGGTTTCCCCTCAAAGATCTCACGTGTTATCGACGTAATTTGTACAGTGGCACAGGAGACAGTCAAGATTTGAATGTTAGTTATTTAAAATGATAACGTATGATTGATGGGACATTAAATGTAGCCATAAAATTGTGTTTATAACTTTTAAATGAAGACATGGTTATTCATCGGCGAGAGAAATTTTGAATAATATTCACAGATTTATGAAGGTTTTGTATAAGAATGAATGGTGCTGCAGATGCATGTCCATTGAGGTCAGTATCTCTATGAATTACATTCACCACAGTCCACCACATCGTTCCTCATACCACGGCTGCAATGTGCCGACATTGTAGAGAGCAAATCCTCCAACGTTGATGTTCTCATCTGGAAAATGGGTTGCTTAAATTCATCATGTTGCTGTAGAGCCATTGTTAGGCAGGTCGCTATGAAACGATGCAGGATTACACGAGGTCGATACGAGCACTCGGCGACTAAATGTGGTTCAAGTCGCACGACGCCTCAAAGAGTAATGCAATTTCATATCAAGTACATCAACCTGACCAGAATCTTCAACAAAAACACAGAAAACGGTATAATTTTCAACCTGCAGGACCCGCTGGTTGTGGGTCAAACAGCGCAATCACTACTGGGGAGTCAAGGGAGCGCCGTGTTCAATTTAGTGCAACGTGGACACGCAACACGTTCAATGGTAACAAACGAAAACCCTGCGAACAGCAAGACCAGGAGCCAAGAAATCAGCCGGTCACATGCTCAGAGGGCCAACGCCCCAAACACGCACTGCACTGGTCCTCCTAAATAACAAACACACTTACACTTTAGTGTCACCATATTGGATACGAGTTACAGTGTCGAGTAAATATAACCAATCCCTAACACCTAGAGGTGTGCAGAAATTGGAATTGTCATCCGAGTTACAGAATGTTAAAACTGAGAATTGGTCGATGCAGTAACTGAACATCAGAGGGCAAATAAAAGATGTAAGTTTATAAGAATGAAACTGCTCTCTCTCTCTCTGCCTCCACCTCTCTTCCCTTGTCTCTTTCCCCTCAGAGCCAGAGATTAGTGTGTAATTACATGGGAGATCAGCAAAAAAAACGTGGGGGGAAAAGGGAGTAGTATATTTTAACAAGGCGGTGGAGGAGGAGTGGCGACGGGGGAGGAGGAGGTGGCGCAGCCCTCGTCACAGGCCGACTGATTGTCTGCCTTTAATCCTCAACCTCATTATCACCTCCAGGTCCGGCAGTGGCAGTAAATGAATCTATCTGCCGAGTGTCAAATCTTCACACCTTCGCCCTGGTAATCACCCCAAGGTGCAAATACAGAAGATGGATAGAAGGAGAGAGATGGAGAGGGGGTGGGGTGTATGACCCCTGCATTTCATCAACAAAATCTCCTCATTTCATAATTAACAAAAGCTACATGATGTTGTTTGGCTGGTGATTAAAGCTCATTATTCAAGCTGGTGACTAAATGTACAGATTTGGTACATATGGAAAGTGAAGAGCCGTTACTGCTGTCTGATATTAAAAAAACAAGAATTCAAAATGTGACATTTTGCTTTTTCCCATGTTCTGAAACCTTACGTGTTTATAAACCTATTTATTTTGACTTTGAACTCTGTTCAGGAGCAAACACAAGGCTTCAAAAAGCTACAGGACAGCAATCAAAATAAACATTTAGAATCCATGAAAAATATGCTCAGATGCTGTTTATTCAACACATGATTATATTTTTCTGTCGACAGTGCTTTGGCGTTTTTTTAAAAAGCATTTTAAGAAAGAGATTTTCTATTTTCTAGTATTCTCTACATATGGACAGGGGACATTGGAATACAGATGTTGCAGAGATCGACAGGCGGATCTCGAAAGGGCTGGAAAGACTGTAAAATACTTTGATTAAATACTTAAGATCAAAACGTAGATTAGTCATCCTGAAATTAATTAAATGTAAGAATCACAAAATAAAATACATAATTATTTCAATGAAAAAATATAAAAAATAAATAAAACCATTTTGTGCTTGTGAAAAAATGTCTCTTTCCATTCCCACCGTTACCTTCGAAAGAAAATCCCCTGTAACCAGTTTGTCTTTAAAACATTGAAAAATTAGATATTTAAATTTTACGTGACATAATGTATGATACCATGAACCTGGTATAGAAGCAATCAGTTAAGTTCCCCGAGTGTAAAAGGAGCAGGGGAGGTTGAGTAACGGTTAAAAAGCTGTTCAGTATAACTTGGTCTGATGTGAAGACTCTGCAACTGTTCTGTGCGTTTTCTTTGTGAAACGATGATCAAAATACAAGATAATCCCACAATTTCATCGCTAAATATATTTAAATTTTCACTTGGATCTAATTGAAAACTGGTTTTTCATCATTTTGCGCCATGTTGTTCATTTAATTTCCATGCGTCTGTCTGACGTTCTGGATTTGCGAAGTGGTGTTATTATTATCCGCATCACTGTTGTTTTAATGATTATTTTAAGTCTCTATGTACAGGCCTTTCATGGAAAAGACTGAATATTAGTGTTGCTTGGACAGAAAGCTTCCAGTAGATATATGTCCAGTATAAGTGAGTTTCATGGTGCTTAAAGGTTGACAAAAACTCATCAAAATCATTATTCCTTTCATTCATTCTTGACAAAAACACACTTATTTGCAGATTCAAGTGAAGGGAAACCGTCCCCCCAGAGACACGCTGCTCTATCGTCACTGAAGTTGCTGAGATTGAGTTTGGAGCTGCAGCACAACGACTCCGTGATGAGTCGCAGTACGCTTCCAATGGACACGAGCCCTTTGGACAAATCCAACAAAATCTATGCTGCCTTGAAAAACTATAATCATGCATTATTGAATTGGCAAAGGATAGTGTGTAATAGAGAGATCCTAAACCCATTCCCCCTCCTGAATTATTAATTGAATTCAAATAACAGACGGAATCATTTTCTTAAAATATCGAAATCATTTTTCACAAAAAGGCTTAAAACGGAGCGTGAAACAACAGGGATGCAGTGGCCGTGTGTGGATCTGGACAGCGGCTGACTGAGAGTGGGACACACCGATACTGAAGCAGGAAAAATGGTTCTTGACAAGAACATGGCGATGACTACCCAGCACCCCCTTTGTTTCATCAGAAACTCTACAGTCGCTATCTTTACAGTAGGCCCCTCCCTCCAAACCATCGGTCACCATTATACGACTGAAACCCCATCCACTTCCCTCTTGGACCATTTCGCCGGCACATCCGCACGATCGAGCAACAAGCAGCAGAGGGATGGTTGGCTAAATGTTGTACTAAGGCCAGGCTAAAATATGATAATGAGTACAAATGGGATTATTAGGAGGCTGCGTGTCATCAGTCTGACTGATCCGTGATGTCAAACTAGCCAAGCAAATTCAATTAGGCCTGCAATTACTCCCCGGCGCTAGTGGAGACGTATGGGAGACGTTAAATGTTGATGGAAACATAGATGCCACATTTGTTCGTCTCCAAAGGTGAACGCATCTCCTCGAGGTAATCACAAATGCTAAACATGAAGCCGGTCCATTTGTCACGCTGAGCTCCGGAGAGGATTGATGAAGGGGGCAGCAGGCGGTTGCTTTGTTTGGACTGAGAGAGCATCTTCTTTCACCTTTTTTAAAAATGGAGACTTGTGTCCATCACGGGCTTTAGTTTAAACATAAAAAGGAAACATTCATGTTCATAAGCCTCAGGACGTTTACCTCCACGCATGGAGAAGTGGTGTTTGTATGGACTAACACCAGCATCAGACATGAAGGACGATGATTTCAGATTCTGAAGAGGCCGCTCTGCTCTCCTGAAAATGTTTTAAATGTCTCAACAAAAATGACAAATGACTGGAATGTTCCCCTTCAACTTAAAAGCTGCATGTTTTATCACAAGCACTGAAAATACTTTTGCGAACTCTAAAACTCTATTTATTAGTTTTTAAATTCCTCACCAGCATAATTGTTGCCGATAAAATATCTCGTGAAGACTCCCAAAATCTATGTTCTATGTTTTATGATGTACATTTTTTTTCAAAATGTCTTTTACGAGTACAGATCACAGACCGTATATAAGAAGTGGACGTAGTCATCGAGACGTCACTCCATATTTGGACGGTGGAGGAGTGACGTAGAGACGCCGTATACGGCTCTGGTAGAACAGCGACCTGTATATCACAAGGTAGCCCCGCCCTAAAGCTTCCCTTGCTTTATGGTCCATTTTATTCTCAATGTGACAATAATCTACGAAATGAACATCACGCTGTATTGAAGAAGACTTGAAACTAGAGATTGAGACATCAACTCATGTTTACAATGTTTACTGAGGTAATAAATCAAGAGAGAAGTAGAGTCATTTTCTCATAGACTTCTATACAACCAGAGGAGTCGCCCCCTGCTGGCCATTAGAAAGAGTGCAAGTTTAAGGCATTTCTGCATTGGCTTCACTTTTTTCAGACCCAGAGGTTGCTGCCTGGTACAGATAGGACATCATTTGTCATCACTGGAACACCCAATTAAAACCAACTTACAGTTTCACAGGTTGGTTAATATTGTAGGTCGAGAGTTTGTCCAATTTCTGTAATTGCGCTCTTATTTTGATGAACCATTTCCGAGTCAGCAGGGTTTGAGTTTGAGTTTCAGAGACTTTGTTGTTGCCTTTTAAAGAATAAAAATAACAAATGAATAAGTAGGCCAGCATTTTAATGTTCAATACTTAAATTCTACTTTAAATTCTCAGGACAAAAATCATTTGCACGTCTGGAGTGGTTTCTGAATCTCAGGTTTCTTTTCAGTCATTCATTCGTGTTTTCGCCCTGCTTGAGTATTTCTTTCTTAGTTCTCTCTATTTCTCACTGAAGGCCCTTTGAACACAAAGTGTCATTGGCACCACTGCACTCTAAAACCCAGTACTTCCAATGGCTTGTGCCACCGTCTGATGTTGTTGTTGTCCGGATGGAAGCAGTACTTTAAGAATTATAGGGCTTATATACACGCTGTACAACGCGAGAGACATGTGTAGATAAAGAAATGGGGGGAAAAGGTGTTCAGATTTGTCATAAACCGGCAGAAAGATGGAAGACTAGTGACCCCCGGAGGAAACCGGGAGTGGGCAATGAATAACGTGAGTCTCCTGGGAAAACCAGGAGGGCAAGTGTGACTTCTTTTGCACCGATCATTGGAAACCTCTGGGTTACACACATTACCTTTTCTAGACTGACAAAAAATAACAAAAAGCAAACGTACCTGCTGTTGAACTTCTCAGGATGCTTCTCCCTCATAACATGGAAACGATGTGCGATGGAGGCGTCCTGAAACACAGAAACACATCGCTTCAGTGCAGCTGCAAGTGATTCTCACCTCCTCAAACTTTAAACATGCAGGTTGGGCCTCCTTGCCGTAATTACTCAAATTACTAACGTGTAAAGCTGCTCAATAGAAGCGTCACTATTTTGCCTTGACATTCAAAGCAACGTCTTCCTCATTGGGTAACTGTCCCAACCTCTCAGACAGTGCAGCTACACCTTGCGTGTCCCTTGTGTATATTTCTATCAGATGAAAGAAGATGTGTGCAGGAGGTGGCAGCGGGGCTGAACCTGGGATGGAGAGGTATTGACAGAACGCCTGATGAACAGCACGCCGTCGCCACACAGGCTAATTAATTAAACACACATTGTGAGTAATCACAGCTCCCAGCCAACCTACAGGGCGCTGCCGACACCACGGCAACCAAGTTGTTTTCTCTCCCCCTTCCTCCGCCTCCCCCCTTCTCTCTCTCTCTCTCATATGTATATATGTCACTCTCGACCTTCCTCTCGCCCTCCTTTCTGACTCCCCCGTCTCACCCTCGCTGTGCCCTGGGGCATGAAGGGCAGCCTCGTTGCAGCAGTTCTTGGTGTTACAGTGATACAGTTCATGTTACATGTGTTAGTGTGGTGTGACTGACGGAGACACTCCACCACGTACACCACCTCCATCTGGTGAGGCTGTTATCTGCTATTTAAGCGTCAACTTGCAGAATAAACAACCGAGCCGCCAGAAAAAACTTTTTTGTATTGTTGAAAAGTCTCAAGCCCAACCACACCCAACAGTGATGTCACGCTGTGCTGGAGTACACCTGCACGCCACAGCAGTCGGGTCACAAGTTCAACCACTGGAGCTCAGCGAGGACGAGATTCCGTGGAGGCGTTAAGTTAAGACAAGTTAGCAGGAGTATAGATTATACCAAACAACCCAACGTTCACATGGGCACCTGAGTGTACAGTTGCCAACCAAAACAAACAAAATCACTTAATTTCAGAAGCTAAGTAATCAATTAAAGGTCCAATGTGGAGGATTTAGTGGCCTCTAGTGGTGAGGTTGCAGATTGCAACCAACTAAATTCACCTCCGCTTCTTCCTCCCTGTCCAAGCATGTAGCACTACGGAGGCCTTCAGGTCACGTAAAACCGCGAGGTTCTGTCTCTAGAGCCGGTGTTTGGTTCATCTGGTCTGAGCT
The DNA here is from genome assembly GCF_949748355.1 of Melanostigma gelatinosum. NCBI lineage: Eukaryota > Metazoa > Chordata > Actinopteri > Perciformes > Zoarcidae > Melanostigma > Melanostigma gelatinosum. The sequence goes on along the minus strand of NC_136642.1, from coordinate 3,984,284 downwards.
TCTTTAGAAACATGGCGGTGCAACATGGCCGACACCGTGAAGATGACCCGCTCCTGATGTGGATATGAAGGGCTCATTCTAAGCTAACGGAAACACAACAATTCTTCGTTTCAAGGCATTACGCGCTAATGAAAACATGGTTATGAACACCAGGAGTTAATTCAACTCTGTCTCCTGCTAAATTATGTTCAGCTAAACTGCACTTTCAATCACGGTTCGAGGGAAACGCTTTTTCTCCTGTAGCAGTGTCACGCAACCGGAAACGCGTGGTGAACGACGCTCCAAAACTACTTAGGATAAAACATCATGGTTTGGTTTAAAATCACTACGACAGTGGAACAAAATGAAACACAACAACAGTACTTGGTTCCCATGGGACACAAACAGCAGTCTCCTGGGGGGAAATCCTTCGTTTTCTGACCCATCCCTTGACTCTGACCTCCTCCTCCGCTGACTCATTTCAAACTTATTCATGATTTGTAAAAAGAAAACAGAATCCAAGTGTCAATAATGCATTTGAGATTTTAAGGAAGTTTAACTCAATAAATAATGTTGCGTTCATGAAATGTACTTCTTTTTCACAGAGAGGTGAAAGATGCGAGATTGGGAGCATTTGGAAAGCCTCTCAATCGGCGGCTCGCAGCTAACGGTGCTAACAACTGCAAAAGTGCCGACAGAGCTATGAGCATATGAGAGCAGTGCAAAGCGGCGGCCATGAGCCAACTAGTGGGGCACGGTGCACGAACACGCATGAACACGCACTAAAAGCACGCGCAGCCGGTCCGGCTCGTCAACAAAGAACGGAGACGCCAACAACACACACAGAGGGAGAGATATGACTCCACGATACATAGAATAGATGTTTGCTGCTATATTGATGCCCTGAATGTTAAATACAGCTCCTTTTAATTCATATCTTCAAATGAAACACCTTGTTCTTCATATCAGTTATGTCAATAAGTATGCAGAGGACCTCGCCAACAGATTGTAAAGTCTGAGGTAATGATCTACAGAGAGACGCTGAGATTTCCTTTAATTTACACTTCTGTCAGTGTCAGCAGGAAAACGCTGGCAAGGCCTTCGTGGAGAAAACAGTAAACAGCGATTTCAAGCAGCCGGCAGTGGATGAAGGCCTTTGTCGTTCTCTGTCGATGCAGCGTTTGTGTGCTTGAAGTGATGAAACTTCTAAAATGAACCAGCTCACAACATCACATGATGCTCAAATCAACATCACAATGAATATATATATATATATATATATATATATATATATATATATATATATATAATGTATTGTTGGGGCGTGTTAATGCATTTCATTCCTCATTAAAACATTTAAAAAGCTATTTATTTTTCAATATTTTGAATTGTTTACTTCCATTTTTAAATACATAATCACTTTTCAAAGACATGAGCAAAATTACAATTTATTGACGTTAAAGACATTAAAAACATCTGCCGCCTCTTTGAAAACGGGGACGAGTCGGTCGCAGCATCAACACCTGTCGGACACTCTCCCGTCCTCCTGACCCCCTCGCGGCAGCGAGACGTCGTCGGCTCACTCTCTCTCTCTCCCGCTAGCTGCCCTCAAATAATTACCAATGTAAAAATCTGGCACCCAAATTAATACAGGACATGTGTAATGTCCTCTCATAGCTCAAAGTTTAGTCCAATTATGAGTGGGCCCCAGCGGTTTGATGTGCCTTTCACTACGGCCGAGAGTAATGGCTTTGACAGGAGCGCCAGGGTCGTTAGGGCGACTGACTGCATTATGGTAGTGGAGTGCGCTCAGTGATTAGCTCTGTCTCTCACCCCTGGCCCTGATTGAGATCATTACACTTCAAGTCACTTCCACATCCTCCCAAAGGGATGGCGACCATTAATTCTCAAAGCAACCGGGCTGTGGCAGAAGGTTAGGTTGGAAGAATTTACCCCTCCCAAAAAAAGGGATGGTTTGGAAGAATCACCTGAGTTCTTGGATTGAAATGACTTGAACTGAAATGAGTTTCCGTTTGCTCGTGATTAGAGAGGAATGAGAGCAATCAGACGAATAGGAACGTAGAAGTTCTCTTTCAATGACTTCAGATTCAAGCGCACGTCGGCGGCGACTCTCTTGGTTGCGACGGCGTCATTACAGAAACAATCTACTCTCCATCTGCATAATCTCTGAGGTAATTACTAGCTTGACTTGTCGCGTAATCTTTATTGTGATTTTGTTTTTTTATGTTTTCGTTCCAACGGAAAGCTAAAAAAAAAAAAAAAAGATTTGATGGAAAAAAAATGTGTCACGAAAATATTATATCACACTCAAATCCCATAGAGAGCTCAAAGTCTCCTTAATCCCCCACGAACAACTTCATTTGTCATCATCACGCCTGCTGGGTGCTAATCCCGCTAACAGAGCACAGACAATGGGCCTTACAGTGACTTCATGACCCAGCCGGGCCAAAGCTGCTTCCTACGCTTCAGCAAGAAGGAATCAACCGCTGCCATTAAAGCAGGAAAACCTACTGCTGTCTCCAGGCTGTTGGAGCTTTCGTTAACTGCATGCATTTTAAAAAGTGCCATTAAAAGCCACAACATTTGGGGGGAATGTTTGCCTCCTAAGACAATAATTAAGTAACATCAACGCATCCTTCCTTTTCCAAAAGACTCCGCTGGAAGGGTTTTCTATCAGTTTCTACCAGCGGGTTACTCCTCTTCTTTGCTTGACTGATGGGTTTCCGCTCGTCTCCAGGTCCAGATACATTTTTGAGGTCAGCTACGTGTCGAGCTCCAAAGCGTCGTCATGACCGCGGTGCACATGACCACTAATCCCCCTGACACATGAAGAGGTTTGTCTGGTTGTACTAAGACATCATGGAGCTTCTCTAAATGCAGCAACTCTTTCAGCAAAATCCAGTGGTGGAAAAAGTATCTCGATCCTTTGTGTGTATACACACCATAAAAATACTCCACGCCAAGTACAAATCCTGCATTATGCCACTTGATACGCTGTTCTCCACTACATTTGTCCGACTGCTTTCGTTACTTTATAGATTGCAGTTGTACGTCCCCTTCCTGTTCCGTGAGGAACACTTGTTTCTAAAAAGTCTACTCGTTTTCAGCTTTGTCACGATGCATTTTCCAGCAAAAAAGTCGTTTATTTAGCTTAAGAAGTAAGACAATTTGCACATGTAGGAACACTTCACCTTCGGTTTATCACCAATACTCAACATCAACACATCTGGAGATACGTGGGTTCCACTGGACAGGAAGGGGAATATAAACACCTATAAAAACAATATGAAGAAGTGAGTGAAGTAACTGAAGTTGTCACAACACGTGCAATATTTACCTCTGAGATGTAGCGGAGTAGAAATGTGAAGTAAGCTCTCTGTGTTTCGCGGTATACCAGAGTTCAGTAAAGCCTCACTAATTCCTTCCGCACGGAAAATCTGTTGCCGTGGAACTTTGATGAGGAAACGTTTTGGATTTTTTCATACCGATAGTGTGACGCCACTTCGGCCATGCGGACACTCACAACCTCGAGCACCAATCACACTAAAACTTCATTGAATTTCTGAGGACGTACACAACCGATGCTCCAAACAGACACAAGGTACATGAGGCGGCCATCGTGCACACTCAGAAGCAAAGACAAAAGCAAGTGCATCTCTGGTTTATGCTGGATTTTTACTAAAATAACCAGAAATCTAAATTTTTCCAGCTCCGACTCCCTTCACCTTGTTTCCGAAACACACACACTTATTTTCTGTGTTTTTAAAATGGTGTATAAATAAGGCCAACAGCAGCTCGGACCCATTCCAAGACAATGCACTAAAGCAACGTGTCCTCTCACAGCGGTTCGCATGATATCGTACCAAAAGTTACTCCTCGTTTTTCGTGCGTTTTCCTACGAAAGCCTGCAACACGTGGACATTTCCACTCGTGATGCATCCGCTCTTTTCAAAACAAACAGGAAACAACTCAGTGAGGTTTAGGCAACAAAGATACTTGGTTGTCTTGGGGAAAAGTTTGTCATTTGGGATGAAATAACTATGTGTGTGTTTTTGCGGTCATACAAAATCATTTTATCTACAAATTCCGGCGTGTTACTTTTTGCAGGTATAGCTACGAATGCTTGAGAACAGCGTGAATGAACGTATAGAGGAAGTGTCGTTTGAGACATGTTTTTAACATCTATACTGGCAAATGAATGCACTCGGACATCAGGATGAATGCGGAGGGATTTATTTCCCACTGTAACCACTTAGCCCCGTATGTTCTGCAGACGCGATGACAGCCGGTGTTCTCCGCTAACAAGACCCGTCCGCTAAAGTCCTCCGACATCGTCATTAGGGGCCCGGGCTGGAGGTGTTATTCAACTAACATTTGTGAGGCCATGCATCACTTATGTCGCCGCCGCAGTCTGTGCGAACCTCACGACGTCGAGTGGCTCCCTCCTCTGCCACCTGCAAATGTCAATTACCATATTTCCCCCTGACATTTATCAGTAATGGCTAACATGAGCTACGTGAAATCAGTGTCATTATGCTGGAGATGGACAGGAGGGGGGGTGCTGACGGCTTATGAAGGCCTGTTTATCAATCAGAGGTGGTTGACGCTTGAGCACATCTCAATAAAGACCGAACCAGAATGTGATCAGAACAAATGAATGGACTGATTATGCCGTGACTGCAGGTTGCTTTATTTTATATCTATCTTTAAATAACCGAACCAAGAGTTGTTGACAAAGGGAGTTGAACTTTCAGTGCGTCACTCCAACCTCCTTCTGTTCTGTTGGGCACCGTTAGGCTGTTTACTGCCACCTCTGCGATCCTGCGGCTGAGACTTTGGCACCACGATTAAACTTAACTTTGGTGTGAAAGGTTTGAGGAGCTGCCATATGCTCCTTCCTCCTGCAGCAGTGCCATCACTGTAACCGTGCAGTCAGTCAGGTAAGGTCTGTGACGCAGACGTTCCATAGCGAGAGGTGAAGTCTGCCGTGAAATGTAGCTCCGAATACATCTTAGAAACATGAGCGGGATGTGACAGAAGAGGTGCTCCAGCTGTACTGCTTTTTGTTCCATGATGGTTCAACCGTTAATAAGATTATGAGGACATTAAAGAGGTCAATAACCTTCTTTGTGCTGTTGTACACTTTAGATTAGCATTTGCAGGGAAAAATAGATACACGTTTGTTAAAATACCTAAATGTACTTGATGCTATTTTAACAACTGGATCAAAAGTAGTTTATCTGACTATACACGACTACATCTACTACACGACACTAAATATTTTGTGAACAAAGAAAATAATGAATGAAATACTTTTTTAAATTTTGTTTTTAATTTGGAGTAATTTAACATATTTAATCGTTGGTGTTTACATGATTGTTTGTTGTATTGGTATTATTATGACACAATGTTTTACTTACTGCTACTTTACATTGTAGTAAAGGTGCTTTACAATAACAAATATTATACGATTTAACTATTTTCTCATAATTGAAGTATGAGGAGAAAAAAAAGGTGGAATATTTTCATTTTTATTTCTTTCTCAGAAAACACAATGTTGGTGCAGATATTAGCCGGGTTTTTCTACTTGGGAGTGGAAGCGAGACTCGCCATCGTTCTGATCGTCGATCGTTGTGCACAGCTACACATTACTAACTCAACAAGGAGAGTTATGAAGAGGTATAAAAAATATGTATAAAAAGATGATCGTCTCATCAGTCCCGTGGTTACTGGAGTCCGACTCACCACTCCGATGGAGAAGTAGTTGTTCACGATGCTGTAAGGCACCGGGTCCCCTCGCTCCTCCTTGTCGGTGGGCGTGACGTCGATCTTCCAGCGATCCAGCATCATCTCTGAACTGTTCTCGATGTCGCGCATTATCTTCAGGAGGCTCTCGCCCTCATAGCCTCGGGACGACAAACCACGAGATGTGTGTTACAACGTGTCGAGAACAACCTTTTACGAAATGGCTGATGCTTTGAGGTGACTAATGAGTGAGAACTACCTCTGATTTCTTCCAGGTTTATTGATTTTTAGGGCTGATATAAACAGCTTTTTTTATAGACTTCTAACCAGAGCAAGGGAAAGAAATGCTGATACTAATAATCACTCAATGTGAAAATAAATAACTTTTTATCTTTAACTATCTAATGTAACTAATTTAGCGCTAAAGAGTTTGTCCTTAAACGTATTGAAAGTGTGTTTCAAAGCAAGAGTTTCATGAGACTTTTCCAAATGTATTTAGAGAACAAAGGGGAACACAGAATATTTGTAATTTTAAAAAACATATTTTAGTCCAATGAAAGCAAATATTGGCTTTAAAATAGTTTCCACTGAACTGCTCCCCATGTTGAGTCTAGGGGTCACCAGTGGGTCTCAAACCCCTCGTAGTGTAATTTAGCATGAAGTTTAAACAATCAGTAGATTAATCGCTCAGTTGATGGATTACTTTGACAATCAAATCATTGTTTAAGTCATTTCTCAAATGTGAAAATCCGTTGCTTTTCTCCGTTTATTCACATGATCGCAAACTACCTCTTTCTACTTGAAACGATGTTGATTGTAATATTTACGCTGGGTTAAAGTATGGTATATTCTTTAACGATGGATGTAATGAGGAGAACCGAGGCCATGCATTTCACTGCGACGATACTTTCCGTCAGTACCTCCTCCCCATCGCAGACATCTTGCGAGGTCGTTGCCCGTGCCGAGGGGAAGTATGCACACTGGGGGGTTCCTGTCCAGGTTGGCCTTATCTGGAACAGCGGGACAAATATCACAACACCATACCAAACAAGGCCGCACCAAGGAATCAAAACGCTGGGCGAATACTTGCAAAGGAAGCATCAAATCCGTTTTGCAGCCCCCACTTGTACAACTAGTCAACATGAGCGTCCAGTCGTACAGTCTATTTCAAGACATGGTTATTACCTCTCTTTGTTTTGATTGATAAAAAATTGAGGCAATTTTTCCGAAGCCAGAACACGTCTTCAAGACCAAATAAAGAAGGCCAGGTGGGTTTTTTTTTTTTTCCTCCCTTCAAATGATGACTTGTATGTTGTTTTCCAACTCACGTAATCATCCCACTTTACCAGCCTCGATTACGCAGGCTCGGACGTAATGAAAGTGTTTATGTACAAACCATAAAGTACGCTTTACTACCTCAGGCCTCACAGCAAGAGCTGCTGCTGGCTGAGAAAAACTAATAACAAATGCAATTTTTCTCCCCCCCCCCCAAAAATAGAAATGGAGCGTTTAAGTTCCACCTCAGGAGGTCTGAGAGTCTGTAAAGTCAGTCATTTGAAATAATTAACAGCACCAGATTGTTGCGGTTATTTAAATGTACGATATGTTCTGTACCTATGAAGTCCAGGATCCAGCCCACGGTGCCGTCCCCCCCGCAGGCCAGCACTCTGAAGTCAGGAACGTCTCTGAAGAAGTTCAGCCTGCAAACAAACACTGCACATCACCAACACTACGAGATGCCGCTCACTTTGGATCTCACAGTGTAACTGTGTCATGAAAGACACGTTATCTACACATACATGTTCTGTGCTTATTTACAAATCATCAACGCACACACACACACACACACACACACACACACACACACACACACACTGCAGTGTTTGCAAAAATACTGCAAAATCAGTATTCTTCTGAACTTATTAAGACCTAATATATAGAAAGACATTGAAGCGATAACTCTCCTGTTTGCCACAAACTGATCTTAAACATTTGATGAAGTCGACAAAATACAGAAATGAATATTACACCAAATAAGGACATATTTCTGTTGAAATATGTTTCTCCATACTTGTGCAACCTCGTGAGAACAACTCCAACAACAGAAAGGAGGGTAGTGCAGCATCAATGACAATGCAAATAACAAGCAGACATACAGACAGTGTGTAGGATTTAGTGGCAGTTAGGTTGCAGATTGCAACAGTCTGAAAATAAAACCTCCGCTCACTCCTCCCTTCACAAGCCTGTAGGAGAACTACGGTGGCCTTCAGGTAAAAAGGCAAAAGGCTCTCTCTAGTCAGTGTTTGGTTTGTCCACTCTGGGCTGCTGTAGAAACACGGAGGGGCAACACGGTCTAGTTTGAGGTGATTATTGATTCATGAAAACATAGTATTGAATATTATTTTCCATTTCTGCCAATAAATCCTACACACTGCTCCTTTAAAACATGTTTGCAGCTGTGGTAATGGTAATGTTTCATTTCCTGGGGCATTAGGTTTAAGATTGGTCAATCAGTTGCTCGGATTAGTTGGTTAAATGACTCCATTAAGTGCTGAAGAAGGCACCTTGTTGCTGAAACGTCCCTCCGTGGAATACATCCTGTGCTGCGTCAACATCCTTCTGTGTGTTCCCACTTCCTTTTCAAGTGTGATACTTGTTATGCTCCCTCATGTCATATTGTACAACAAGGAATGAGTCATTCCTTTTCTTTCAGGTCAAAGATATGATATGGTTTGATCGGGTGTTAAAATAAATGACAATTACTTCAAACATATCAGCTTTTCTCCCACCGATGAAAGAGTGTCGAGTGTTCACATGACAGATCTGTGTGCGATCATATCCTCGAGCCCACGGCGAACCCCCTCTAATCCCACACAACAACACATGTCGCACTGACAATAACTCATTCGACGAGCTAGCCCGCCTGTTGGAGGGCTAATTGGATCATGACAGGCAATGTTCAGTCCAACTTCTTCCGTTCCTTCACAATAACACAGCCCTAACTGAATGAGCCAGCCTCCGAGCCTCGTATGGCGGGTAAATGATTCGCTCAATTACTCTCCAACTGGGACCGCAAACCGCATTAGACGCAAAACAGACGGCCGCGAACATGAAAGGCAACTTTGGGGATATTTAAATACCAAGAAACAAAACACTTAATTTGCCGTGATCGCATTAGCGAGGCTGCTAATTGACAGCAGCGCGTGCGGCTGCTATCGGCCTGCAGTGTCCGCCGGTGACCGTTCACCTCTCTAATGTTGCCGGCGGTGCGTACACGTGACGAAATATTAACACGGTTACACCGGGGCGAGGTCATCTGGAATGCTGTCAGCTCTGAGGAGAAGCTCTGGCTTCAGCTCCAGTCAGGCGATGTCCCGGGCCACGTGCGGGGACATCGAGGGAAGAGAGACAAACCAGTGGACACAAGGTCAGCCCTCCCAAAAAAAATGAAAAAACTTGGGTGCTGCATCGGCGCAGACAGAAACAACCTCTGAGGAGGTTGTGTGCCGCTGTGTATTTATTTTGTACAAGCCACAAAGAGCCTGTGTTTCAGATCTAATCAAAGCCAAACAACGTGGCGGCACGGCGGAGAGCCGGTCCTGTATGTTGTGCGCCGCCAAAGTGGCGAGGGAGCCTTATGCATGTAAATGATCCATTCATTTTCTTAATCACAGACGTGCCCGCCGGCGCCCGCACCTACGGCCCGCGGTGAGCTGCTCGTCTGTATGCGTGAACACATGTGGGACGGGGAGAGTGTCACCCCGTCTCCATCCGTCAGTCATCGGTGTCACCCGCTCTCCGTGCACATGCAGGCTTATGCATATGGACCAGGCTGCAGCACGATGCCGTCCTCTCCAGGACTGCTGACGAGTGAGCCCACCTCATTTGTGTCGGCGCCGCGTGAGGGAAGCGAGCGAAGGGGCTAATATTCAAGGCCCTCTCTTGCATGTGATGGAGGTTATTATGTGAGCAGCGTTTGTAAACACAAGATCATTAGCAGATACTGTATGATTTGTCTTTCTTCGCTTATTTCTATTGAGATGTTTACGACTGTTCACGTCATAATTAGGGTTTTAAAAACACATTGGAAGATTAATGTATAATAAACTACATTTCGCTAGAGTCATTTCTAAATTTGCTGCCTGAAAAATGTTGCACCAACATACATTTTCTTTAGCAGGGCCTTTATTCTCAGTTTTGTGTTTTTTTTATTTAAATAAATAAAATAAAATAAACTATAGGAAAAGCAAAAATGTATTTTAGAAATGTGTTTTAAACACGCTGTAACAACATGTTTTGTTCTCTCCATGTAGTTGCATGCACCAATTCATTGATATATTACATCCAATATCGTTGTTCAACTTGTAATAAAAACATTTGAGTTACAAACAAAAGTCCACACTTTTCCTGAAAGCGACAGTGTGTCGGATTTGGTGGCATCTAGTGGTGACGTTGCAGAATGCAACCAACTGAATGTAAAACAGTGGCAACTCTGTTCGTCGCACTCAAGGAACATCCTTACTGGTATAAAAGAGCAACAGAAGTAATGCGGCGGCTAATTCTGCTAAAAGAGCCCCAGAAATGCTACACACTGTATTTTTACAGAGCAGTATTGTATACTTCTACTTTTAGACATACTTCCTCCACCACTGCTTATGGCCAGTATGAACAGGAGGAATGATAACAGCAAGATGTACTGCTTTAATGCGTATATTTGCACCTGTTGCTGATTAAATCTTTGCTGTAAGTGATGTTGATATCTAGAAACATGACGTACCCTGGCATGGGTCCATTCTTGGCCAGGTTGTACACTTGCCTCGGGTTCAGAAGATACTGGAACTTTCTGAAAATCCTGCAGGAGTGAATATGCAGACAGATCAGACACAAAGTCAAGACAACAAACAGAAAGTCAAACATTCAAAGATGATAAACTAAAGCACAGATCACACTTTGAAGTGGATTTAGTGTCAGATTCTGTCCTAAGCGCCGGCGTCCAATCAGAGCGGGACAAGGCAGCGGACTGGGCAGCAGGGTGGGACATACCCAAAGACATACCCTCGAGGAGAAACCATTAGAAAGACTAATTCATTTTAATTTCAATTTCATTACATCAACTGGCTGAAGTCATATTTTGATCTCATAATTTAAACAAATGAGGGGCCGGCGTAATAAGGAGCGAATGAATATGTTTCAGTAATAACCCAATTAGCCCTGGGTTAAAGGAGGGGGCCCGGCCTGATGCGACAGCGAGGAGGGTGTCTGCGGAGAGCCGGCGGTGAAGGCGGTCGGCGCTTCCAGGGTCGACGTCCTCGTGGTTCTTATTCGACTAAGTCAGCCAGAGGCACTTGGCAGCCAGAGGCCGCGCCGCCTCCTTCCCTCTGCGATGGAGGAGCGGCGCTTCAGAGGCCTCTTGTAGCATGTTGAGACCGATTGTGTGCTTACCTCTCTCCCTGCTTCCCCCCGCTCTTCGGATTGACGAACACTAGCAGAGGATGAGTGCCCTCTATTGTTGTGATCTGAATGGGAGATGTCAAAACAAACCGTTGGTGTTTGGAGACTGCAGGATGCTTCACAGGAATTCACTTTCAAGCCACATCCTTTTCCTTTTTCACATCGAGTCTACGCAGCACTTCCAAGCAGTGCCAGTCATCCGATTCATTTCATAGCTTTCCTGTTTCATGGATGCACGAGCGGTACCGGGATGTACGGCAAAGTGTGGGCGCGCAACATTTTCTGTGCCCGAGTCCAAATCTAATCTTGTGTTAATTATAATATCCAATTATGAAAAGGAGAACAGTGATAAAAATGTATTTCCACAGTGAAAATTTTGAAAATAAATCACATAAATGTTCTTTTTCTGATTAGCTGAAGTAGTATATTCAAGGAATCCTATAAAAAGATTTTTAAAAAGCAATGTATGAGTCCGTATGTACTTTACGACTTTCCCTATATGTCTGAGGTGCTCAGCCGCAGTCAGTCTTCCTGAAGGTAAACATCTGTAACATCAGCTCACAATATATTTAGTTTAACTTAAAAAAGGCTGATATTTCTTACAACAGCTGGGCACTGCAGTGTTTATCAAACGTGACAGAGGAAGAAGATATCACAGTTCTTGTTTATTTTTGTGACGAAAATGAAGAATAATAAAAAGATAAAGAATACACAAACTAAATGTTGTGCATTTGCTCCAGTTGTGACCCGAAGTGTAGCAGAAATGAAGGTTTGTATCAGACGTTGTGGTGGCAAATGATATCGGATGCAGGCCGGGTTTCAGTGAGCAGACGTACAGTTCAGTAGAACAACCCATCCATCTCTCGGCCAATCAATACTCTCAACCTGATAAATCATGATTCACAATTCAGTCGTAATAGTCATTTGTCACCGCTTCCTAATTGGCAGGGCAGTTTGTCTCGTGCGACGGGTTTTTTCTTCTTCTTTCGGACGGACAGAAACACGCGGCGGTGCCGGAGGCCGGACTCACAGAGCGCCACGCAAACGAAGCTCTAATCCGGCGGCGCCCCGTTTGAATCGGGCCCCTTGGCGAGACAACTGGCCCCGTGCTCTCCCTGACACAGATGAAGCGCTTAACTCCCCCTGTCTGCTATCCCAGCAGGCCGAGGGTGAATTAATGAGCTCCCCCGTCCTGTCCGGAGTGATCCATTACTTCCTGTAATTATAAATAATAACCTTGATTATTACGCTGGTTAGCCGGCGAGAGGCATTAGATGGATGTGCCCGGGATATGATTCATCAGATTTCTCTCCCAGCCACGCGCAGACGAGCAGTCGCCACAGACAGCGTGCCGGCTGACAGATATGAGAGGCGATCTGAGCGGACTGGGCTCTGCTGCATGATACCGATTACCAGCAGTCCCGTCATGTGACCAACTGCAGAGGCTCACTTCAACATGAATACAAATACTAAAGGCTGCTGCTTTACAATTGGTGCAGACTGCAGCAGAGACAAATATGTCCAGTTCTGTGCGTTGGTTTTAAATTTAAATTTCTGATTATTTTCACAACTTTTAAACCCTTTTATTCTGCACCAAGCTGCCTCAGATCAGATGTTGTCAAAAGTTCAGGCTGTTTTTGAATGTTTTAGGGACGAACTCCTGCTCTGATCAGATCAGCTGAGTCACAGACGCATCATTTTTAAAAATCATTTAAAATCGTTCCTGTTTTCTATCTTCTTTTTAACGTTTGGCCCTCATTGGACCTCTGTTTTTGAAAGGCGCTATGAAGACAAAGTGGACTCAGTACTGAAGTTGTGACTCATTTCACGACTTGTTCCGACAGTAGATGAATACATATCTGGTGGAATATGTCCAGGCTGAAATGTGCATTCGATTTCACATCTAAATGTTTTGTAAAATCTTAAAAGGTGGTTCTCATATCCAATTCTCTCACCACAGTGTAACCGTATTATCACTGGACAGAAGTGTTATGAAAGGAAAGCTTGAGATCAATACTGGTTTGGATGAAACTTAAGTGATCCGTGTGTTTGACACTGGAGCGGTGCGGTGTGACGAAGCTATATTCTATGTATTCTAATGGAAGCAGGAGAACAGAACACAGGCAGCATCAGACTCACCTGCAGTCCTTGGCCGTCCACTGTGACGGAGTTGGCTCTCTGCATCTTCGCTCTGCTCGGCTGGCTGGCCCGGGAGTCCTTCCTCAGCGTCGACTGTCTCTCCTGAGGGTCGAACAGCGGATCCATCAATGAGCTGGTTTCCACCACTAAAGACTTCAACTCTTACAAAATGATTCATTACACAAATTCAAAGAAAGGAATGGCACTTTTGAAAAAAATAACCTTTTTTTCCCGGTTTTACTTCATTTAAGTCTGAAAACTTAAATACGAGATTCTTCTCTGTATTTTATTCACGTTTTTTGTGACAATCGTCGAAGCCTGTCGGCGGATTTGTTGGATTTGTTGGACACTGAGGTCACAATGTTGACATTTTATTTCATGAATTTTAGCGAACAAATCAATAAATAACAAACAAATGATTTCGTATCTTCCTGGCACAAAGCTCTGAAACAGCTGAGGAAAAGGAAAACAAACCACTTTGTTGTACGAGGTCATAATTTCTCAATAATTCATTCATCCAGAAAGTTAATCTGGTTCTGGTTGCAGCGTTGTAAAGTTCAGAGACGGTGGTTTGAGTTTCCATCAGCAGAAGTCAAAATGATTACACAAGGATAATCTAGATTTTAGACAGAGCCTTTTCCCCTGAAATACACGTGCACCATTTTGGTAATAATCTCGGGAAATAAAAAAAACAAAATAATAAAGCGTTGCCATTTCAGAGCTCAGTGGGCGAACGGAGGCTGATGATTGCATCCTCGGGTACCACGGTGTCGAACAAGGTTAGCCTCCGTCAGCCACGAGGAGCCGAGTCTTACCAGGACCACGGGGCAGATGGAGTTGGGGGGCAGGATGTGATCCTTCAGGGGTCCGCAGTCACACTCGGGTTTCACGTGGGAGGCGCACTTGTTATGGAGCTGGAGGAGGTCGCAGCCGTTAGTTAGCAGCCGGCTTGCGTCACAAACACACACATGCTAAAGTTGTACACTTCCAGGTACATGCTCGAAGATTTATTTGCGTTACACGTGTCGTTGCTTCGGTTTTCAGTTCTATTAACTTGCAACCACAAACAAGTGTTTTCAGGGTGTAAATTGGTGGGATGACTTGTGAGGCATCCGAGGTGCTAAAACGAAATCCTAACAAAAAAAACAAGAAACAGTGGGAATATAATGAGGAGGTGAGCTGCCTCTCCTCGGGTGGCGGCTTACCGTGATTTGACACCACACACAGTGGAGCCCAGTCAGGCCCTGGTAACACTTGATGGTTTTGTGACACTTGTCACACTTGGTGGGGCAGTTCCCTTCCACCCAGAAATGATGCATTACCTGCGGAGAGAGAGGTGAGAAAAGAGACACGGTGCAGAAAAACAAGATGTATACAAAGGCACAAGTGACACAACAATTAAAGAAAGCAAGACGGAGAGAAAAGAAAGCACAGCAGAGAGGCAGGAAGGCCCAACAAACGCGGCTGTGGGTCTTTTAAAGCAGGCTTGTCCTGGTGATTAGCAATGCTTAGTAGCAGATTGAGATGTTTAAATTCCAGTAGAAGAAGACAGGCCCTCATCCTGAGCCCCGTGGAGCAGCGCGGATCCAAGCGTGCCGACTGCTCAGCACTCCAATTGGACGCACCTCTGTGTTTTTCTTGGACTTGACATATGTTTTGATGCAAGACGGCGGAGCGCGAGCCACGCAGCGCTCGTGGACTGTGTACTTGCAGACTGGGGGGGAAAGAAAGAACAAAAAAAACATTTTAATTTAAGACTTTCAACTTGGAGAAGACGGAACACAGAGGAAAGGAGAAGAAAACAACAGTGCTACAAGTGCTTTACACCAGGGTTTGAGTAATGCGTTTGTGAAAACAGCTTCTGTGGAGGGTGTAGAGTTGGATGCACTGTAGAAAAAAAAGCCAGTGAGTAATGAGATCAGAATTATATCGAATAAAGTTTCCTTTGTTAAGACTGGAGCGCCTTGGTTGTCTTCTTTTCAGTTGAAAACCATTATTTGACGCTGGAAACGCAGACTTATTAAACCTCTTTTAAAAAGGCCAAGTAAAAAAATAAGACTCCATTATTGTCGCGTAAATTTGACTCCAGAGTAACATATTCATAATATGTCAAGGCAACACAGAGAAACTGTATTTGTAAAGCCTCTTTCAAAAACAGGGTTGCAAAGCTCGTCACAAATACGCTACAAAATAACAAGAAACAAAAAGAAGAGGTTCATAAAAATGAGTTTTAAGAAGCGATTTAAAAGAAACCAACGAATCCCAACAGGAAGAGTATTCCAGAGTTGTAGGGCCCTCAAAGCAAAATCAGAGTCTCCTTTACTTCATGGTGGGTAAAAGTAATGAGCAGAACCTTGAAGTTGACTGGCTAAAACAAGGCTTGTATGATCTGTTGATTGTTGTCTTGCTGAAGCGTTTTGTAGAAGCTGAAGGCGTGAATGTGCTTCATTCTTGACACACGTAAAATCGTCTCATGCGTTTGACAGTCAGAGGACGACAGCAACGATCTCATGATTGCAAACATTCAAAGTTGATAAAAACAGGACTGAACTAGCTTCTAGACACGATCATCAAAGGTTCAACTGAAATGGAAGATAACTCAACACATTTCTAGCTTTACCAACAGCTTGTTTAGCAAACGTGTCACTGGAAATCAATGCGTCCGTCGAACCCTGAGCGCTGAGTGAATGAACTCACAGGAGCAGCAGAGTCCCTGCTTCCCGAGTCCGATCAGCATGTTGAGGCACAGGTTACAGTAGGCCGGCTTGTTGAAGTGCTTCAGTCGCCACACGTGTTGCCCGTCGTCTTTGACATTCTGCAGACACACAAAACATATGACTTGATTGACCGATTGACTGCGTCACCGCATCGTTTCGTATTCTGACGGGAGAATCACCAGCTGATCATTTCACTCGTGTATTTGTCAGTTCGCTCGATGAGTGTCTCACGTGTTGTATTTTTTCCAGTTCTTCCGACTGGGAGGAAGTTTTGCTGCCTTCCCTTAGTGGTAATATTCATTCATAAAAGAAATGACACCATGGGGGGGGGGGGGGGGACTTCTGCTGAAGCTGGTCAAATGGTTCCATCTAGTGGAGGAACTATGAGCTGTAAATGGATTAGCAATGATGAGGAATATATTCACTGCTGCTAGTCCATTTTCAGATCTTTAACGGCAGTAGCACGACACAAACTACACATTTCAGATTTCAGATTCTGAGTTTAGCGGACACTATGATTTTTTATTTTTTTTTATTTTTTTTATTTGATTTATTTGTATAAAACAATGTAAATACATGTATAAATATAAAAATACAAATAATACAAATAAATACATAAAAAAATACAGGGTGACACAAAAAAGCGAAAAACACTTGTTTCCATTGTGGCCCACAATGAACTCCAGCAATTTACGGTGAAGCAATTAGAGGTTAGATGAACTACTTTGAAGTGATAAGGGTAATCATCTCTGCAGGAATGGATTGAAGTAAAGTAAAAAAAAAAAAAAAAGAGCTGAGAGATAAAGCCAATTTACACTTCAAAGATGCGAGAAGAGTTCTCTGTTTCTCTGAAAGGCTGATGAACCGAAAGCTGTGCAGACACACTCTTAAACACCTGTTCTACAACCGCAAGAAGTGTCAAGTTCTTATGAACGGAAAGAAACGGAACATTTAACCACATCGGGTTGACTGAGCGTCACCTTTAAAACACATGTTGAAGAGCTTCGTACAGTACTTTGGACCTGAACTGTTCTCCCTCGAGACAGTCACACGGACATCATCAGGGGAGCTCCAGACCTCTCACCACAGGCATGCCACCAAACCTACATCATGAATTTGCTCATTTCCACGTGTTGTGTGATTGGTCGTTGTTAACCAATACGTCAGTGAAAGTCCGTGTGTTTAGGATGTGTTGATCAGAAAGGTTATGTGCTGG
The DNA here is from genome assembly GCF_949748355.1 of Melanostigma gelatinosum. Taxonomy (NCBI): domain Eukaryota; kingdom Metazoa; phylum Chordata; class Actinopteri; order Perciformes; family Zoarcidae; genus Melanostigma; species Melanostigma gelatinosum. The sequence continues at coordinate 3,967,016 of NC_136642.1, read as the reverse complement.
AGGACATTTGTTGCAAAAAACGTCACACAAACACCGGACTTTCACCCAGGAGACCACAGTTCGTGTCCCGTGTGAAACCAAAAGTAAACGTTAAATGAATGCCTGTAGTGTCATGTAGAAAGGTCCGCTAAGGGCAGCTGTTCTTTCTTTACCTTAGTACGGTTATTGCATGATGTCGTTACGTCTTTAAATGAACAAAAAACACGATCTTTTTTTCTAACCAATACCGAGTCGTTCTGTTGCCTAAACCGAACAACTCGTTGCTCAACGTTTACCTCGTGACATTGTGCGTTTCTGCAGATGTGATATGCGGCTGATATTACATGTATTTATGGAAGTTCGTGGTTTGCAGAAACGTACAATGCCAACACGTTTCCTCACAACAGGACGGTTCCTAGCACGGCTGTAGACTCAGTCTTTCCATTTTAAAACTCTAATTTCTTGGAGCGTTAGCGTGCGACCGGCGTCACCTGTCAGATGGAAGTGGTCTGTCTGTGGACTCACCGTCTCCAGGCCCAGCAGCACCAGCAGTGGGATGGTGGTCATGCCTCCCTGGATCCACTCCTCCAGCGACACCGTGCCGTCGTGGTCGTAGTCGATCTCCTGCATCATGTCCTGGAGGATCTGCAGCGTAAACGGAGGCAGTAAGTCCAGAGACAAGAGGAGGAGAAGTCTGGTTTTCATAGAAGTCGTAAATTGGAATAATTTGCTCCCCGTGGGGTTGAGAGGAAATCTGTGGATACTGAAAATGATGTTAAACTCGTGTGGAGTGTATTTTCAGGCTCGTCTTTAAGTTCTTTTACAGTCATTGTTTAGTGTTAAAGTTCAGTCACGACTAACCAGCTGAGAGGTTTTCTTCACAGCGTACTAAACTCACACCATCACTGACTCCTGTGAACTGGGTGAAATGTCTCTTACTGGTTTCAGCTCAGTCACGTCCCATTCCAGGTACTCGGCTACGTGCATCATCTGGGAGATAATGGCCTCCAGCTCCTGCGGCGAGACCACAGACAGTCAATCACAGGCCCCCCCAAAAAATACTGTATTTACCTTTTCCGTGGATTGCAGCCTTACAAGTGGATGCTGCTAAGTGGCCTTGGTGTGAATAGACCGATGAAGGACATGTAATAGCAGGTTGGAAATGTCATTGTTCCGCACAGAAGAGGTTTTCTGAGAAAAACAAAGGCAGCGTGGGAAGAGCTCCGAGGCTGATGGTCTAATTACAATGGTTGACTTTCCTTTGGGGGGGTATTATTATCCAGTGTGGTAGTGATGCACTTTGGACTTCTTCAAGATGTTGAGTGCAAATCAAGAGTCCACACATAAGAAAAGACTTCTTGTTGTTTTAATATTTTCAATCAATATCTCTTTTTTTGGGATGCTCTTCGTCCTCTTTTCATTACGCTCCCCATCCCCGCCAATAACGGGATACATTACAAAACCCCTCCACCACTGAACCCGAACCCTCCTGCACACGTTCTATACATGCACACAATTCATTCATGGATATACGCCACGCCAGACTTTTCTCTTTCCCGTCTTCCATCCATTCATGCATTTGTACCAATGTTGATGTATAACATGGAGATAATGGGAGCAAACTGATTATATGTTTGTATTATTTACCCCTAAAGCACTTAAGAGTACAAAGAGTACATCGCATCTAACATACAAGTACTCATTATGCAATCACTGTAGGTACTGAGCAGCATTTTAATGTTAAAGTTTATATACTGAGTAACTTAATCAATAACTAGAGTTTATATATTTTATAAATTGATCTGATGTTTCAGCTATACAATGTTAGACAAGAACTAAAAGTTGAATAAATGTAAAGAAGTGAAGAGAACAATATATTTACTATGATTTTTGGCCAGCTGAAGTATCCTAATTATACTATAAAATAATGAGTAATAATTAAATAAGATATTATAACAGCTATAATGTGCTGAATGAAATACAGAAACACATAGAGAAGAATTAAATAGATTGATTTATCATGTCAATACTTGATTTTGTCGTTTTCCTCTTCTGTTGTTTGCCCGTTTACATATCTGGGTCCTTTTACACTCGGGAGTGCTTCTCTGTTTGTTTATATGTCGTCAAGGTGGCCGGCTTATTCGCCCCTTCTTTCTCCTTTTTTTAAAGTGCTGTTTTTATCATTATTACAATGAATATTATTGGCATTGTTTGTGTCATCATTTGTCAAACAAAAGTTTGAGCTCCTCACTTGTGATCATACATTTTATGTCTTTTGGTTTTGACTGTCAGAAATACATTTTACGGGCATTTTTCACTGATTTCTGACATTTCAAATTCAAACTATTAATTGATTAATCAAGATATAAATCAGCCGATCAGAATAATAATAACAGCTAGTTAGAGAGGAGAGTGTGACCTCTCACACTTTGTGTCTCCGGCTGTTTTGGTTCTGATGCTGCTGATTTTAATAACAAGTTGTCTCTCTAGCAATAAAATAAATACATTAGTAAAAACGCCAACATATTTAGGGGTGCCTTCAGTTCAAATTGTTGCCCTTTTGAACAACTTTTCTTGTTGTTGTATGTATTTTTCTGTATTTGTCTTATATGGACCCCGAGTCTGAAATAGAGTCTGATTGATTGATTGATTGAACTTCAGGTGAAGGTTGTTCTTAAAGAGGAGAAATATTTACCGAGCTGTCCAAAGACCCGTTTCCATCAGTGTCATAGAGGCGAAACATAACTGTGGAGACAAAACACAAAAAGTCAAGCTGCAGCATCGACACTCGCTTCAAGTGAACATCAAAAGCGGTCATTGGCAGGTGAAGCGCGGCACCGCAGCGCCATAAAACAGCTTTTACAACAAGCCAGATCTCTGCAGATGTACGCATCTGAAACGCTGCAACTTTAAGTGTCCCCCAATTACCACTCAAACATGTCACCATGGAAACACACAGCTCCCACATCGAGGCCCGTGATTGGCTCTTGGCGTGACGTCTCGGTGATGTGTCTGAACGTAACAGAGTCGTGACAACAACAACAACAACAACATGACCTGGCTGCAGATAATTTCAATGCTAATATCTACTCTTAGAGGCGCTGTTACCCAACACCACCCTCCACCCTCCACTCCCTACACACCATACTCCACCCATCACCCTCCACCCCCGGCTTCCATGCGAGTGCGGTCGAGGTGCAGCAGACGGCGGGTGCTGCTGACATCATGAGGAGCTGACGTCAGATGGCGGTTCGTCAAGCCACTAACGAGGAGCAAATGCCAGTTTCCTGAAGGGGGTGTGACCTGTTGGAGGGGGGGAAAGGGAGGGGAAGTGCTGCTGGTGTCTGGCGTTGGGTGGAGGCTGGTGAAAGAAATAAAAACTCTGGATCCATTAACGTTTGTAACTTTGATTAAAAAAACGTGTTGCCATATCTGCATATTGAGTCAATATCCGCTCTTAACAGGCAGACAGTCTTTTCAGAATAAACTTCCATCTTCACAGGCAACACAACTACTTGGTTAGGTTTAGGTTACTTAAAGTTACATGACCAGATCTCAATTTAAGAGTTTTTAAGAGTCTTTAAGAGTTTCATGCGTTTGTTTCGTTCTCTTTATTTGTTCCCACCTTTCTTTTCTGAATTTCTCTCTTTTTCTACTCATCCATTATCTATTTCTTTCTGTTGTATGTAACTTAACTACGAACCATTTAATTTGTTCTCTGTAATCTTACATCCTTGCATTGTTCAAGGTGTTTTGGAAGCTTTAAATAACTTCATCAAATCACATACAAGTGCAAGACATTTGTTGAAACGGGTTATGGCTGCTTAACGGTGACACACCGTCCTCCTTAAGCGCCTTAAAGCAATTTTACAGTGAGATTTCTATTTTTGGTGACGGCTTGTGAGACTTAAACTATATATTTTCGATTAATGTATCTGTTTTTATGACACGAAACAGTGCTCGACTCTGCCTTATTCAACTTTCTTAATATAATATAATATTAAATATGCAGTCACTCATTTCAAAGAAATACCTGAAACAAGAGGAACTGCACTGGAGCAAGATCCATAACAGTATTAACCTGCAGCTTTAGTTTCGTTTTGTTCCTCTATAGGTTAATAAATGTGTTTTTTCAGTGCAGACGTCACATCTGTGCTGGATTGTCCGAATCTGCTTCAGATGATCCTGATGAAAGAAACTCGTCAGCTGAGAAACCAGAGCAGTTCTCAGACTAACCAGCAGAGGGAGCCGTCACCTCAAACAACGACCGTGTGGCTCCGCGTGAGTCGGAGAGAGTGCAGGACGCAGGCAGAGCTCCGTGAGACATCAGCCACACTTCCATCCATGATGTGCTCTCACGCACAGGCGGCACCGGTTGAATTATTTAGCCATCCATGTGCTTAATGAGTGCGACTCTACTCAATAATTCAGCAGATGGATGAGAATTACAGCAACACAGAGAGGGAAAAAAAGTTTGATGACCAATTGAAGCAACGCGCCCTGAATAAATCATGAGATAAACGCAATTAAGAGACCCGGAAAGACGTGCCGATAAAGTGCGATCACGAGGCGTCTTCTCTTTAGATAAGCTTTATGGGGAAGCTGCAATGGTCGAAAAACAATAAGTAATTATGATCGATTAAAAATAAAAGCTCCCCCTTTGAATTCAAAAGAAAACTGAAAGGTAGTAACTTTGGCTGTGAGCTGAAAGAGCTTATTTCAGTTATTATTTTCACCAGGGGGAAAGAATAAGACAAGAAAGATGCAGTTTGATTGAATGTTATTGCGAACCACCAAAATCCACCAGAGAAAACTCACAGACAGACTGAGACACACAGACAGACCTGGCAAACATTTAGATTGAATCTGAATATCAATCGTACTACTTTGTATTTATGTTTTAGGAAATCCAGTATCCGTTTGTCTTTTATAATGAGTGTCTTGTTAAGGTTGTGTGCTTGCTCAGGCTGATGTCCTCATGTCATGTTAGCACACAGGATGTTATTTGGATCAGCAGGAAGAAACAGAAATAATCTCTTTGGTTGAGTTGAACCTCAGCGGAGAACTAAGCTCAACGAAGACGATTACATGAATAAATATAAATGTTTTATTGACTTTTTATTGATCCTGTCATTCTTTTGTGCCAAGTTTGGCTCAGAAGTGTTGTGAGTTTGGGGACATCATTTACAGTTTCAGTTTTTTTTAACTCGGCATCTGAACATAACAGTTGTTTGTGTAGTTTCATTCATTTGTAATCAAAGATTTAAAGGCCTTAGTAGCAAAGAGGAAAAAGAAAAGGATAAAACTGATGCAGGCCAGTGAAAGTAAATAAGTATATTTAGTCTCGTACTTAATGTATAAATAGTGGAAAATAAGGCCCACTTTTACCAGATGCAACATTTATATAACGTACATATCAGTGCATCAATAACTTGTGCACTTTTTTTAAATGTGCAACATTCCAAATTCATAACATATCCATGATTGAAGGATTGCCTCCAAATGGTTCTCAACATGGCGCCAGCTGAGCCGGCGGCTTGCAGCTAACGTTGCTACCAGCGCAAACAATGGCAACAGTGCTGGCAGAACTAACAGTACGTAAGCACTGGATCTAGAAATTACAGCCTTCCACAGTAAAACTGTGAATGCGGGACTTGTCACGAATACTGCAGTATTTCTACACTGTGGTGTTTCTATCCGAGTACTTCAGCGCTGAAGTGTATCGTGAGGAAAAAGTTGCGTCCGTCAAACGGGTGTTTTCACCGAGTGTGAAAGTTACATCATACTGCAGGTAACCACAGCAACAGTAGTTCTTCTGGATGCTGCATTACCGGATCATACCGACCTAACCGACGGCAAACCAACTCTCCTCTGATTAGTGGCCACTGCACACTGGGAAGTGTCTTAATATAGAAGAGAACAGACTGCTCACAGCCTCCACTTCAGCCAGTCTTGCCTAATATCAGGACTATGGCTGCACATAAATAATTTCATTTTTGATTAATTTGACGATCGTTTTCTTGATTCAATTCTGAATTGTTTTGTCCAAAAAGTAAAAATAAACAAATGTCCCAGAGCCCATTATTTTTGACACGGAACTATAACGTGATGGTCATCCACTGCAGGATAACACGCGGCAGACAGTGGCGTCTGAGGTGGGATGAGGTCGATCCAACCTGGCAAAGTGAAGTCATGTGGTTCCTTTAGAGAGTATATATATATATAGTCTCATAAATCTGTGATTTTAATCTCAGAGGATTTGTGATTTGTTTTTCTCGTACATTTCTTTTATGCAGTATTTGCTGCCTTCCCCAGCCTGTTTTCTTTTTGAATGAATTGTTTTACTTCAACCAAAAGGTGAGTCAGTGGCAGGTCTTGGTTTAGATTCCAGCTGAAGGCTATACGTATGTAAAACCTGAAAGCTCAGCTCCTTAGGGAGGCTTGATGTTGCATTTTTCCACAAAGCAGCAGAGCAAAGATTGGTGGTGCGTCCTCTCTTACCCTGAGTCTGTTTCACTGAGCGTCACTGACATTACTGCGCCTGACTTCTAACGCTGCCTTCCACCCACTGAGGTTGGACTCGACCGGTGACATTAACTCTGCCGGCTGATGTCTCAGTTGGCCGGTTGTGTATTTTATCTTTCGTGTTTCTTGCATTTCGATCTGGTAGGACTTGTCTACTTTCAGCACACCGCTATATTGAAAATGCTCGTCGTACGGTATATGAACAGACGGCCCGTGTGATCCGGGATGACACTCACACTCGAGCTTGTCCTCAGGACGCCCACCCTCCAGCAGCGAGAGGTAACACACGATGTCCTTCAGCTGCACCGTATCCAGAGGCGGGGGCGGGGCGTCCGTCCTCACGGGGGTCGAGTTGCCTTTGATCAGCTTCAGGCCTGTAGGGAGACGGAGACCAAAGGTCAAAACATCCTCCACAATGCCTCTAATGTCGGCCCGATACCCTGCTGGCCCGGCTTCAGTCGTGCAGTCGGATTGATCGTTGGTGGGCGGTGCCCGGTTCACCAAAAGGAAAACAAATATGAAGTCCTGTTTGTAGAGAGGGGCTGTGATAATGTACAGGTGACTTTAAAAGTAGACTTCGTCGTCTTGACACCACCCATCGGTTTGTGGACTGCTGTGGGGGGGGGGGGATAAGCTTCTTAGTTCACGAATAAGAAGCTTTGAAATTTTAAAAAGCAAATATCAGGGTGTATTCTGTACGTCAGTGTACTATCAGACTATAATATTTCTTAATGTTCATAATAATAATTTAATCTAGTTTACTGAGTCAAATTGATGGATACTTGCCGCTGAACGCTGCCAGTCACTGGCAAAATGGATTAAAAGGCAATCCAATTATTTCTATTACAGTATGTGTGTGCTTTTTTGGGAAATCAACATCTGTTCATCACGACACATGCGCCGTTCATTTCCACTCAGCTTGGTATGACAACTTGAAGTTATTTGAGGATTCCAAAGTCATCTGTGATTCATGCAAAGACTGATATGAGCGCTAATTATACGAGCTTTCATCACATTGGACAAAGTGTAAGAAGCTCTTATAGCCTAAAACACAAGCAAGGTAAAAATCTGGTTATTATTATCCATATTATCATTATTATTGTTATTTCCCTGAGATATCAGGCAGTCAAAGAAGAGTGCAGCCGAGTGTCAGTGAATTTTACCTTTCTAGGGAAAATTGGCCAATTTTGAACTGCATCTCCGTCTGTCAGAGTTCGGGATATTGTGTGAAAAAAGTCTGCAGCGGTTGCTGAAGCTCTCCGTGTCTCTGAGGTGCATTTACAAAGTCTGTTGTTTCTCTTGCATCCAGCACACCGTCATATTTAAGGTGACGGTGATGTAGTTGGATGCAAGGAAGAACGGCGAAGGCTACCGTTTCACTTGTACATCTCTGGATGCCACTCAAAAAACAGAACTTCCTTGTTCTGTTCAAGGCTATTGAATGAAGGCCGGGACACGGTCTTGAGCTACGAAACATGAGCAGAGTTACTGGAAATGTGATTTGTTTATGGACTTTTATTCAAGATCTTTTCAATAATTGCAGGATTCTAATTCTCAACCATAAAAGAAGGCATTTGGCTGCCCGTCAGTAGCTTCAACGCAATGCATCCTGGTACATGTAGTCACTGCAGGTAGAGCTCCCCGAGCAGAAGAAATCAGTTTTCTCGGTATTAAGCTAGCAGTGAGGAATTTATCGGAGTACATTTAGATCAGACGTCGACATAACAACGGTGCAGCATTCTCCCTTTAATACTGGTGACTCACTGCCACACGAGAGCAAGATATTAGTACAAATGCTGAAAACAAACAGAACCACAGCCAAGACAATTGGCAGCCGCTACACTACAATCTACATCGAGTGCCACGAGGGCTGAACTTGGCAGGAAATCTGTCAACATCTAATGGCAGAAAAAAACAAAAAAAAACAGATAAATACACAGAAATGGTTCTGCTTCAACACAGCAAAGAAAGTAAAGTATCCTGCCGTTAAAAATCAAGAATGAGTCACTGTTGCGAGGGCATGGAATAAGTGACAAACTGGCTGCACATTAGCAACAACAGCAGCAATCAGTAGCTACAAAACACTGCGCTAACAACTCGAGGGTTTGTTATGGCGATGACTTCCTCTCTACACTTACCAGAGACTCTGGGTTTGTCAGAAGATGAGGGACTGGGTCTGGGTCCCTTGTTGCTGAACGTCATGAAGAGGTGTTGACAGAACTCTTCGGGGAGTTCGCTCTCCAGGAAGGTCTGCATGAAGACCTTGAAGCCCTCAAAGTCAATCTCCTAAAATCACAAAAAGCAGGGCAGAAATAGAGCGCGTTGTTGGTCATGTGGAGCTGCCGCCGTCGCCTAAAGGGCTTCACGGGAACACGGATGATTTTTAATGTGAGTGTTGGTATGTTTGACCTTTGAGGGGGGGGGGGGGGGGGCAATCTGTGATCTTTCGCAAAAATGTTGCAGAATTCAGATTTCTGCACTCAGAAAGATGCCTGGAGTGTTGTTTGGGCTGTGGGCGGGCGGAGAGCTATTTCAGAGGGCTTGCAATGTTTTTCCAGCGCGTGTGCCGCTTACAGCTTCGTCCGTCTCTACGACTATTAGGTTGGCTGATTGTTTAAATCTGTGAGTTGTTAATGTTGTCTTACATTTAAGACGAGTAATATTTCCCCAACAATAGATGCATATATCCTCTATAAATGCCTTTACTTTTCTCTCTCATTAAAAACGACTTGAGAAAGTCGAGTTATCCGGCGAGAAACTTTATGAGCACTCAACAAAACACACCAACAATACGATAACGAGAGGAGAGAAGAGATGGATTACCTGGCTGAGGATGTCCTGCTTCTAAACATGCAGCATTGTAGACAGAAAGAAACCCAATATGTTCATGGATGTATCATGCAGTTGTGTGCTAAATATCCTTATTACACCTGTGCATGTAAAAATCACGAAGACATGTCTGTGAATGCAGGTCTACGGTGACTAACTCTTTATTGGCTTCCACTATATAAAGGGTATTATAACTGCCATGGATCAATTCATGATGCATGCATAGCCGATCGAAAATAGTGTATTGCATACTACAAATTGAGATCCTGTTATTAAAATACTGCCTTTTCCTGAAAGAGTTTTTAGTACGTGTTTCTATTTGAAGACAGACTGTTGAATGTAGTGAGAAAATAGTTATTCTCCAAACCCCAATAACGCTACCATGCAACTTTCAAAGCAAGAAAACTAAAATCTAACCATGAAATACTGTTATCATAGTGACATACAATTACTTGTCATGCTTAAATGGCAGCTTACTGTTCAGATGTGTGTCGAAATATTCTTTGAAAAAAACAGAAAGGTCAATATGCAGATAGGTGTGCTGTGCGGAGGCTCTTAGCCCAGTTGGATTCCAAACACTATAAACCATGTGTTATATAATAGAGTACAAACGGCACGCACCTCCTCTGGATTGTATTTAGCCAAAACACCATCTCCATGGAACTCCTGCAGCACATCCTTCAGCTTCTTGGTCGAGTCTGAGGGAAATAAATTGACCGTGTTTGAGCGCTGTGATCGGTTTATGTTTGGAAAGTTTGGCAGAGGAACTGCTGCTTTTGGGCCCTTGGAAAGGAAAATAATCTAATTCTTCAATAAGTGCAGCTACAACAAGCAACAGTTGTTAGCAACAGGTTAGCTAACAGGCAAACAGGTATGAAATAAATCACAATAAAGGACTTAATTGCTTGGTTATGAATAGTTAAATATATTATAATTTTCAACGCATTAATGTGTTTATCACATTAGTGTTGCAGCTGGTAAAATAGTCTACTTATACACTGCTGGGTATAGATATGTAATCTTATTTTAGCATATATTTGTATATCATTATGTATTTATTGATAATATTTTGTATGAATCTGAACCTGCAATGTGCCTGTTAACTAAAATTCAAAAATAAATGTAATGGAGTAAAAAGTAACAATAATTCTCTCAGACATGAAGTGAAGTAAAAGAATACAGTGGTTAACATGGTAATACTCAGGTAAAGTACAAGTACCTGAAAATGAGGTCTACTTAAGTATAGTACATATATAAATGTACTTAGTTACTTTCCACCACGCGTTATCATCCTTAGAGGCATATTTCTGAAAGTTGAACAGAGCCAAGATAACGTTAGCCGCTTCCGCTCCCAGTCGTTGTGCTAAGCTAGGCTAACTCCATCCTGACTGCAGCTCCATACGTTAGAGTGTGGTATCAATCTTCTCCCTCTCTAGAAAGCAAATATGTGTATTACTCAAACTGGTGAAGTAGACATACAAATCCCATTTCATAAATATGGCATTGATGATATTGAAAGGTGAACAACTAGCTAACTATAGCCATGAAGCTAATTTGAATTCGGGCCAGTTATTAAGATTCAAACTTTACGGAAACATTAACGGATTTCTTTTTGACAACTTGTGGACAACATAAACAAGCTGTACACACTGACAGATTATCATCTTTTAAATTGATATGGTGAACTTGTTAGCCGACACATTTAGCAAATACGAAGCATTAGCATACATAGTCATTCTCCTTTTAAGCTTGAATATAGACACTTTAAAATCAAGTCAACTTGTTTAAAGAATGATCTGGTGTTTAAAAGAAATGTAATAAATAATATTTAATGTATTATATTTATATCACATGTTTGAAGAAATTTGGTAAGTTGTTTTCGCGCTCAGTTATGGACCAAAATAACTCGATCAGATGTAGATTTTCTGTGATAATTACTGCATGCTGCAGAGCGTTTATGAGTCCCGCTGCCCCGCTGTCCTGTTTCCTGCGCCGCGGATACCAGGTTCTAAATGTTACAGAACTTAATTAGAAGTACCGTTTTCTCACATGCACTGGAGGGCCTGGTTCAGCTCTCACACGGATGCTTGTTTACGTCCGTGCTCCATATTAGCTACCTGGTCTCTCACCTCTTCACGGGCCTGATTAGCACGAGAAGATGTGGATCTCTTGCTCCTGTAAAATCACGTCTGCTTCCCCAGCAGCTCTCCGACCTGCCATTATCTAAATGGAGCCGCCGGGGACCGTGAGGTAAGGTTGCTGCTCATGGAATTTGCACAGCATGTCACTGATTGATAATCAGCAGGTGTGTTGGGAGGCTCGGCCTTGCAGGTAAGAAAAGAAAGATTTCTCTTTTCAAAATCATTAAACTTGGTGACACTATCATAAATGTTACAGTGTGTGATTGAGTGAATACAACACCGATTGTTTTTGCTTTTCATCAGTGTTAGATATCAGACTTTACACGGATACATTTGTGTTAGTTCGACGAGTATTGTTTTACGTTAGATTTGATTTTATGTCTTTGTCGTCTCCCAAGTCAACTCATTGTCTCCCCAATGTGTCAGATACCACAGCTAAGCTTTAAACCGTCACCCACCAGCGTCACCATTGAACGTGTCAATATACAAGTGTATATTGACACGTTCAATGATCTTCCGTCCTCACAGGAAGGAGAAGGGTGTGGTTGACCCTAACTTGACTGACTAACAACTCACGTGACGGACTGGCAAGTGACTGACAAAATGTCAACGTCCACTTTCAGTTTCTCGCAGGACATGAACAGTGGTCTCCTGGATAAAAGTCCTGTGTTTGTTTGCCCTGAGCGCCTAATAATGATACACAGGTGTGTTTACGTTGGAGATAGTTGAAAGCCCGGTGAGTTGCATTTACACATTAAAGGGTTCCTCCATGTGCCGCTGTCCGACGTCATGGAGCAATGACTAAGTTGTGGAATTTTACGCATTGCGAACGAGAACGAGTTGACAAAGTACAGCAAAGGTACACACAATACACATTATAACAATATTCACCAATAAAACATGCAAGTATACAATAGTGCAAATGGGGCAGGTAGCAACACAAACGAACTATAAATAGTACAAGAGCAAATATATAATAAAAGTGTTCTGATGCAGTCATGCTGTGTTCAGCTCCTCTTCACAGCTGTTTTGTTGGTCGGAACGTTGCGTCGCCTCCTGCGCTAATGGCTCTGGACCTTTGATTTTCTGAGGAGGCATTTTTACCAACAGTGAGTGGAAATAATTGTTTCCCATTGGGCAGTGTGTCATCATCATTATTGACCACCTATATTAGCGCGCCGCCTACACAAAAGCATTAGTGGCAGGGCGATTATGAATCCACTGATTGGCTGTCACCTTCCACATGCCCGGCTGAATTACAATGCTTTTTCTCAATCCGGCTAATGATTTAAGCATTGTGTGGCGAGATGAGGAGAGAAGGTGAGGCAACGTGATGCCATTGTTGCTGCTCGGAGAACGGGATGTTTTATAACCTGTAGCTGCACAGTGCACAAAGAGTCGCCCCGAGCTCGTTGAAACATGATTATCCAAAGCCGTGTGGCGTGCACGCAGACGTGCACACACACCGAGACTCTTTAGTTCTCTCTTGCTGCTTCACTTTTTATTTTATTCCGCCTTTTATTCCCACACAAAGTCACACGATACAGCCTCACATCCCCGGAACATTTGGTTTAATTCGTCAAACTCCTCAGCCAGCCGCAAAAAACGAACAAAAAAAACACACAAACACAAAAATACACGGAAAACCAAAAAGCAAAAACCTGATTGGCTCTTGAGTGTAGCAGGTGAGTATAAGGAACGATGTTGTCACCAGGCACAGAGCAAATTAAAGGGAAAGATGTCATTACCAAGTGAAACAAGAGATCCAGGGAGAAAAGCATTTGTTATTGAGATTCATACTCGGTGCAGCGGTTGAAATGCCTCGAAGATGTCGTGTGTGACACTGAAAGTAGCTCTGGAATGTATCCCGCCGCTGTGTCGGCCCTGAAAGCACTTCGGCTCTAAGAAAGTAGGGACACCTAAGGACTCCATCTCTGGTCCACGGTTACTTCCATTGTTTGTCTGCCTACGAACGAGTTACCGTGACTTCTGCTTTCAAAGTCTGTCCAAAAAAACGTTGTGTAGCTGGTGCACAAAGGTTCGCCTGCCAGGTAGCGTCATATTTTCCGTCCCTGGTACCATTTCAAATGATGAAATGTGTCAACATCTCAGAGCCTAACATAAACTCCAGGCGTCCAGAGCACAGTCTAGTAAACAGGGGAGCCATTTGTTGGAGTTTGCGAATGAATCATTCAGAGCTAAAGCGGCAGCACGCAGATGAAATGCTTCAGCAGCTTCAGCTTCCTACATCAGCAAGACGGAACATGCAGCAGCCTGCAATTACTGTGAAACGTCAACATTTCATCATTAGAAGAACAAGAGATGCTCGAGATTCACCACAGTGAATTGATTCACGCTGCAGTCGTACGGCAGACAGAGGAACACTCATGTCTCGATCTGTTAACGTGTCCCCAAAGCGAGAGGAGGAGCACCGGAGATATGAAGGCAGAAATCACACTCATGACAACTTTCCATAAAACCCGAATCAATGAAGTGAAAACACTCAAACTAAATAAGTACGTAATACCTTTTAAAGGAAGATGAACTCGTGCTCTCTACTTGCTCCAACTGAGATAACATTATGAGATCTGGAAATACTTTGTGTGGCAACCAATGGTTCAAGGAGAACCTCACACAGAGAATCCAGTAAAAGCAGCCGCTTTGTCTAATTCTGAATATCTCTTTTATCCAACAAAAATAACAATTTCACTCGCTGACACACACACACTGATACTATTCAAAAAGCCGGTAAGCTGCAATGAAAATTCTCAGAGGTGAATTCAATCAACAATAGTGTTCTGTGATCTGAACCTAAAGCTCTTACCTTTTGGAGGTTTGCTTGTGCGAGTACTTATATTCAGCAAACCCTCTTTTAACTTGATGAATTACATCTGTTCATGAGCAACATTTGCATTAATCACAACCCCAAATTTACGGCTACCCGTTTCATGTCATTTGGAGGCAAGTTTCATTCGCAAGAATGTCAACAAAACAAAATGGCAACCACGAGTCAAAGAAGAAATGTCACACCACGTGTCTGGCCAGTTGGGGTCATCCCAACGATGTAAACACACCTCTGATATACAGCCTCCTCAATGCCCTTGTAAAATTTGCTCTGTTTTTGGAAATATTCGTGTCTTTAGCTGCTAATTGCTCCACTATGTTCACCAGCCAGTCACTCATGTTGTTTATCTGACGATGTTTGGGGCTGGGTCGGGCGTGTACAGTGGATGTGTCTGTTGTTAAAAACAGCTGGAAACAGGGCTGATCAGTAAAACCTAAACAATGAGCTGTAAGAACCTCAAACTCCCCATAGAGATGAGGAAATGCAGATCCGTGTGATCATTTTCCGTAGGTTTTGTCACCGTACAAGCAACCTCCTTCATATATCACACTTTGATAAATTGTTAGCTTAGTAGCTAACACAGACGCAAACATCATCTAAAATCGGTCACATTTTATCAGACGAAAAAGTTAAAGAAATCCCTGAAATAATTTCCCCCTGCTTTGTTCGGATAATAACGGATAATTTGGGGCTGCAAGAAAAGCGCCATGTCACCTGGTTACTGTTCACACACACACACACATAGAGATACCTGGAAAAATACAGAGCGTCTTTATCACAGTGAGACACAAACAGAGTCGCTGTCCTACTCACACTGAGTGTACTCTTGGAGCAGGGCGAACTCAGCTGGGGTCAGCGTGACCCACGTGTCCTGGCTGCTCATTGTGTTCAGGCCTCGAACCTCCGTCCTCCGCAGAGCATTACCCGGGCAGCAGCACACAGCGGGGCGTCACGCGCTGGAAGAAGAACAGCAGATGTCAGACCACCGTTCTCCTTCGATACTTTGAATGTGAAAATGACAAAGCAGGTAAAAAGGAGACGCTTGTTTGAAGTCAGAGGCTGCGGTTGTTTCTACATCGTAAAAAGGTTCACGTTACGGTATAATATAAATTGAATTATAATGAACTATAATGTAAACAATAATATATTATATAATTACAACGATACATTTTATAATATATTATAAATACTCTGGTATAAATTACTAATATAACTCAAGGCTGTAAATAATTAGATATGTTAATACATACAGAGATACATAACAATTCTTTAATAATGTCTAAACTAGACAACAATACTGAAATAAACACGCTGTCACATCAACCAACGGGTTAGCTTGTTAGGCTAATGCTAATAACGGCTCTGTCAATGACTTACAATCTATCACTACTAGCCTGAGCGAACAAGCGCAACAGTTCCCTTAAACAACGTGTGCTTTTACAATAGAAATGTCACCTTAAATACAGTTTCAACTGACGCTTTATTGAGGGTGCCTGTTTCCAGCGTTACGCTCTTCTCTTGTCTACCGTTCGTCTTCTGACAAACTCGACAAGAAAGCGTGAATACAAGCCCCCTAGTGAAGAGATGGCGACACCTGCTGGCTGTTTTAGATATAACACACGTTACGGTATAAAATTAGTTCAGTCAAGATATTCATACAACAAACTAAATATTCATCTATCTCACATATGCCATATGTTCCCTTCCTGCAATTTTAATCTCAACGCCCCGCAAAAAAAGACCAAATGCCAAAATGTCCCTTTGTCTCTTGATCGAGCTGTTGCAAGGACTTGACATTTCAGGCTTTGACATTCATGTTTGTCAGCCAGTGTTGGATAAAGCCAGCGTAAAGAAACCACCATCATCAGAAAAAACACGGACACCTTCTTACGGACAGAAAGACTGAAAAGTTCATTGTAGGAAATGTAACAAGGAAAAGAAACGAGGGAATATATACAAATCTGCATGTGGGTGTGTGTGTGTGCGTGTGTGTGGGTGTGTGTGTGTGTGTGTGTGCGTGTGTGGGTGCATGGCGCTAATACAGCGGTTACAGCTGATAACGCCATCCAGACGTATATACATGGATCTTTGTGAGTGATAAGAAATGAATAGATTACTGGAGCAAGGTATTTATCGGCTCAACGCAAAATCGTGTCACTGATTAGAACGACATCACAGCTGTTTAGATTTAGTTGACCTTGCTTTCCCTCTTGAGCAAGTGTGATTAGCTTAATTGTATGTTTGTGTAGAAGTGACTCAGGCATCTGTGTGTGTGTGTGTGTGTGTGTTACATCGCCAGCGAGGCATTTGTCTCAATTACTGAAACCGTGGATCAACAAGTGGTCATGCTCATTCACGTGGAGGATGGATGTCTCCGTTTGCATGCAAATAATATACATCGATGTGCTGTTGAGTGAGGTAGAAATGTGTCTTCATTTGGTTTGGCCTCATGTGTGTACACAGTGTGCGTGCGTGTGTGTGTGCGTGTGTGTGTGTGTGTGTCCATGCAAGAATACATGAGCAGGAAACTCCCTCGCGGTGCCACGTTTTACCTTGAAGAACCTCTGCATGAAAGGGCAATTCCGTGAACAAAAGCTATATAATGAAGGGTATAGCGTCATTATTATTATTATTGTTGTTATTGTGTAGACTACATGAAAAAAAAGGGAGTCAACGCAATGTGCAGCCACCAGTGTTTCAGTGCGCACACGCTGGGTGCGTGGGAATCAGCCTCCCTCGCAAAAAACTTTGATCTGCCGCTGGAGCTGAAACGAGAAAAACGCTCTGCAAGGTCTCATTTAATGGTTTGCACCGAAGGGCAAAGAAGAAAAAGAAGAAAGGGGCTGATGGAGACTCTTCATCTTAAACCTCCAATGAGTTGAATACCATCTCTAATTTGGCACTGATGAGTGCAGTGTATTCCTGCTGTGCACTGCACTGATCCTCCCGCTCTTTCCCGGGTTGCCTTGCTGCAGCGCATCCTCGCACAACACTCGACTGGCATCCTTTCAACAACCAGAATCCATTTGCACACTACCACCAGATCGGCTCCATAGTCCTACAGCATTCAGCCTGGACCCGTGCGCTGTTACACCACAGTGACAGAAGATCTTAGCGGAGACACCACTGATGCAGTGACACACAGATTCGGTAGTCAGCGGGCACTGCGACACACCACACAGCACCATGAATGAGACGTGGTATCAACATGAAGCTCACCTGCTGCAGAGCTGGGCTTTACCGCCAACACAGGATGAGGGAGGAGTCCTCCAGGCAGATGTTTGCAGATGAAGCTCCTCAGTCACATTCCTGCCTGCCGTGTCCCTCCTCTGGGTCTTCTGTCAACTGCGAGGCAAAAGTGGGAGTTTGTAATTAGCTGGAGTGCGAGTATCTGTTCATGAAAGAGAGGAGAGGAAGGAGCCGCAGCAGCAGCCCTCTCCGCTGCATGTCAGTGTATGAGTATGTGGATGCAGTTTGGTTTTGCGGTGCCTGGTCAGCGCAGCATCGCCGGGGATGGGGGAGAGAGAGAGAGAGAGAGAGAGCGAGAGAGAGAGAGAGAGAATAATTATCCAATACTGCTCTGCCTGCAATCATCAGTTTCCATACTCCATCCCTCCCCTCAATCGCTCAGGTCCCCCCCCCCCGCGAAAAAAATACCCTGAGGTCCTACGCTCTCCTGCTTTCTTTCTCTCTGTCTTTCTCATCCCCCCCCCACACACACACCTCCCTCTTCCTTTCACGCTATCTCTACTCTATTAGCATTCAACGTGACAGGCGATAAGTGCAGCAACCTGTGGGATGCCCTGAGAAGAAGGCGGGAAAAAGAGAAAGATGAAGACAAGCGAGAGGGGGGGGGGGGGGGGGGCTGGGTTGACACAGAGAAAGACTGAATGATGGGAAAACGGGGACAAATAGAGAGAGATGGAAGATGAAGATTATGCAGCGGGACATGATGAGGTGGTGGAGGAGGGTTTACGTTTTTTGGGACCAATTTCTTATTTTCCCCATTTTTGTTTTCTGGGGATGCAGAAACATGGAGATTTGAAAGCATTCATACACAGAATGTACACTCGTTAATAAAATCCATACCTATGCACTACTCAAAGAAAATGCCTGTTCCATTCAAGAGAGGGATCAAAAACCTTCAAATAGATTTCATCACAGCCAAGGTTCTATTCACTATTGTGCACTACTTTCTTCACAGTAATGAATACAAAAATGACAGGTGCTGGTGCTGCTGCAAAATCATGATTCCAAAATCTCAATATATTGCTTTCTGCAGAGTGCAGAGAGTATGACGGGAGAAGTGAATGAGGCGGAGCGAGAGGGATTTTGGACTCAGCAAAAAGCAACACACATTAGGATCCAATGTCAGTCCTTCTCTACATATCCTGTATACCTATACATAAAGAATAGAACAATAATAATGATATAAACGACGAATATCTTATTCCATCTCTAATATTTCAAAAATGTAAAAAAGACACACTGAGCAAGAACAGTATCAGTAGTGTAGATTTGCTGTAGTTGCCATGAAATACTGTATAACGATAATACAAAGGATGCAGATGTACAAAGATTTAAGAAATATAACCGGATACGCTGAATCTTGATGTTTTTTGCATTCTGGCTGAGCAAGTGAAAAAAGTCTTCACTGAACGCATAACAGTCACCCAGGAGACCGCCGTTCCTGTCAATGTGAAACCAAAACTAAACAACGACTAAACAAGTCCACGAAGGGTGATTGATACTTATTCATGTTCTTACGTTGATACGATATTATTTTAACACAAACCATGAGCTTTTTCTCGAAACAGTAATTTTTTTGGCTAAACCTAGTGGTGCGTTCACACCAAACGCGGCGCAAATTATTCGCGCGAGTAGATTACATACAAAGTCTACGCACAGACTCGAGACTGAAGTGACGCGAATTTGCGATGGCGCGGTGCGATTGACGCAAATTCGCGGCGCGATTGATGCAAATTTGCGTCAAACGGCAAATCGCCCCAAACGCGTGAGTTGAATTTTTCAACTTCGGCGAAATATTCGCGTGACGCTGTGGCGCGATAGCCTATCAGCGTTGAGATGCTCCTCCTGTCATCACTGACTTACTGGCGTTGTTGAATCCGGAAATAAATCCTGTAGCCGTCCGTGTTCACCCAGAGCTCTACGATACCTCATATCAACAGAGACCGGACCAAACTATGTGTATGCATGCGTGTGTGTAAACCATACGGTACAAACAATGAATAGACGCTGCCGTATTTACGTCTACGTGACGTTATTCTGAGTGCTGGTGGAGCTGCTACAATGTTAGCATAGCCTAGCACCGATCCATCAGAGCTCCATTGAGAAGACAAGTAGCCTACAAATCGGTATCATTACGTAGTTATTTCGGAGTCCCTTTTTGTCGGTTTACTGCCGTTGAATCACAGCCAAATCAGTTTATTTTGTGTTCATACAGCTGTAGTAAACAGCGACGTGTGGCTACACAGTGAATACAGCTCGATACAATGTTATGAACCAGACATGACGGCGTTTGTGGATTTGGCAAACAAACCATATGTTTGATAAACGTTAAATATCTAAAACACTTGGTTAACACGGGGGATCTACATTGGCTTAACAGTAGAAATGTGACGATTAAAAAAAAAAAGAAAAATCTTTGTTTTCTTCTATAATTCCAAATAATTAAATCTCAAAGGATAAAATAACCTTTTGTTTTGCATAATTACATTTCTAAATGAAGGTAGTGCTTGAGGCCACATGTGTTCATCCATCATTAATATTCCAAACTGTGTCATTGACATTTTAGGCATTTAGCGGACACTCGTATTCACAGAGATGCATAATGAGTGCACATGTCGAAATGAGCCCGGATTCTTAGGCGGCCTCACTTGTAGCAATCTACAGTAATGAAGTCAGGCGGAGAGACGCAGCATCAACACGTGAGCTGGAAGGAATCTCCCCAGCAACCGCAGAATGAACATACAGGCGGAAAGAAAGCAGAGCAACGCAACAACAGCAAATGAGGAAATGAGAGACAGCATTGTAATCATTGTGTTTATTAAAAAGGTGCACACTCAGCTTTTCAGCACAGTTCACATTAAATAGATCAATAAAGCAGAAAACTAAATCAATAAAACAATATAATTTGAATTCAGTGTTAGGTGTCGACCTAAACTGTACAAAGACACCACACACATTGTACACTGCTTTTTAGAGAGTAATGTCCCCCGAATTACATCTTTTATCAACATAATCAGGAAGAAAAAAATGAAAAGCAAAATCACTATATATTAATTTTGAATGCAAACTTTAACATTTGTGTGTTTAGGCACTCAGTTAAGCCTTTTGGTAATGTCCTTGGTTAGTGGGTGAAATGTATTTTAGTTTAGTTTTTACTGATTGAAATTCTCTTTACTTTATGACAGCCATCAATAAATCCAATGCTCAGGATACTAAGCCCATCCAATCATTTCATTCACCCAAGCTTATACCTATCAAAGCATTAAATATTTAAACTGCCCTAAAGAATAAGACATGACATGTTTACTTTAATAATCACAACCTGTCTCCCTTCACCGATCTGCTTTTGTTGCATAAGCATCACCGCACACCAGACTCAGGCCGCAACAAAAAAACAGCCTCCAGTGTCAAAAATCCTGCTCATTGTACGCCAGCGATCACATGAGAGACGACACCTACTTTCTAGGAGACTGGATTGCGGAAATGAGTGTCACTTGTGTGTTTTGATTGAAAAAATGTCAGATTTGCAATGTTTGCAATGTTTGCCAGGACATAAGTCTAAATTTATGGAGCCTGGAATAAAATTGTTCAACCTTAATGTAATTTGTGTTAATTCTTGGGATTTATAAATACGTTTCCAGTGCAATCATCACTTATTTCACACAAGGGAACTCCTCAAAGTTATTGATGTACAACATAAAAGAGGGACTGCTGTAGGTTTGATAGACAGTTAAGCACCATGAGCATATTAGTGGAACTTTATGGCAGGTAATAAAATCATCACGAGATACCGTGTAAAGAGTGAAAAAAATTGTTTGTCGTTTGGGGAAAAGAAACACAGCTGTTTGCATTTTCTGGAGGTTAAGATAAATGAGTAATATTCTCCTCAATACTGTCTAAAGATCTTGAGGCAGACATTTAAAGCTAGTGGAGCTGCTGTACAGTATACATGTCTGGCTTTATGTTGGCTGGCATTATGTTCACAGGGAAACCCTTGTGCGGGAGACATAAAGGTTACTCAATAATAGTTCGTGCAATGCTCTTCTGCTCCTGAGACAAGGCTGTGAGGATAAAAAGGCCTTCGCTATCAACACGCTGCTACCTGGAACAAAAACCGAATACCTTCAATCCATTCAGCAGCACACCTTTAGAAAACCTTTACATCGCTCACACCTTTTAGCCAGAAGAGCCACGATTTAATCTGACTCACAAGCATCAGCATGGATCGACTTTCATGAAAGATGGCTGAACAATGACCCAGATATGGGCGGTGTGTGGGCGGTGGCGGCTGACCGGTGTGCAAATAACCTTTGTGTTGTGGTGCAGCCTGCAGGCTTCAGTGTCAGAGGCAAAGGCAGAGTAATGACATTTCACTGGTTGAGTTAAGGATTTGTTTTCTGGTTCACCAACATAACACTGATGCTCAGTGAAAAGGAAATGTTATGGCGGCCATTGTCCGAACGCAAGTGTGGTTAAAAAAAGGCCTCTTAAGTCCACGGAACTTCAATATCACACGGCGGAAAATGTAATAATGTGTCATAACTTTTTTCAAAGCAGGTACAATTTTTCACCGCTTTTGCACCGCAAATACAGCATCAACCATTCAAGTTGTTTGTGGACAGTGAGGTTCAACGTCACACGGCGTTGATTCCACATTAGAGCAGATTACAGTCACTACATCATGCAGCCTGGACCCTCTGCTGTGAGCAGATGGGTTGTAGAATAAATACCTTGCTATGTAAATTACCATGACAACTTCTAAGATCCAATCAAATCACTCTGCTACGGAGCCAGAGACTCTGTCACGCCCATGCCCCCCCCCCCCCCCCTGACTGTCACAGCAGCCCAAAGCACAAATATCAATTCTACCCTACTTCTGGCCATCTGTGCTATAAATAGCAGCCTGAGTGTGGAGGCTAGTGCAGAATGTATTATAATGGGACCATTATGTAAGGTCCTGTCCAGTGCAGCAACACAGGCTGACCCCAGGTCTCCCCACTCATGGCCTCTGAGGCCACATTGATGCTGGCCGAGTAACAGTGAACATCCCACGGCTGAAAGAGAGCATCAAGGAAATGCCTCAGTATGTTGGGCGAGTACTCATTAAAATTGGGGTTTCATCCGAGACTACTCATCCAAAATGAATGTTAAATGTCTTTTACCTCAGTATTTTACACGACTCAGATTCTACTTTCATAAATTACTGTTTGCGTCAAAAATACATTTTATAGTAAACCTGACTAGGTTGCAATGTTTCAAGTCAGTTCACTTTTAAATATTTAGATCAACTGAACTTAAAACACACAAAAAAAGAATGCCTTAACGCAATGAAGTCCTGTGTTCTCCTTTGAGACAGACAGCAGAGCATTGAACTACACCATCACAGCACGAGTCACTGGAACATTCTGTGGCTCTGAGGGAGCAAATCATATTTGTTAGCCGTTCCCATCTGCCACGCAAAGAGGAGGAGAGGAGGAGGAGAGGAGTAGAGGAGGAGAGGAGGAGAGGAGGAGAGGAGGGGAGAAGAGGAGAGGAGGAGAGGAGTAGGAGAGGAGGAGAGGAGGAGAGGAGAGGAGGAGAGGAGGAGAGGAGGAGAGGAGGAGAGGAGTAGGAGAGGAGTAGGAGAGGAGTAGAGGAGGAGAGGAGGAGAGGAGGAGAGGAGTAGAGGAGGAGAAGAGGAGAGGAGTAGAGGAGTAGAGGAGGAGGATAGGAGGAGAGGAGGAGAGGAGTAGAGGAGAGGAGTAGAGGAGGAGAGGAGTAGAGGAGTAGAGGAGGAGAGGAGGAGAGGAGTAGGAGAGGAGGAGAGGAGTAGAGGAGTAGAGGAGGAGAGGAGGAGAGGAGGAGAAGAGGAGAAGAGGAGAGGAGTAGAGGAGGAGAGGAGTAGAGGAGGAGAGGAGTAGAGGAGAAGAGTAGAGGAGGAGAGGAGTAGAGGAGTAGAGGAGGAGAGGAGTAGAGGAGGAGAGGAGTAGAGGAGTAGAGGAGAGGAGGAGAGGAGTAGAGGAGGAGAGGAGTAGAGGAGGAGAGGAGGAGAGGAGGAGAGGAGAGGAGTAGAGGAGGAGAGGAGAGGAGTAGAGGAGGAGAGGAGGAGAGGAGGAGAGGAGTAGGAGCCACACAGGCAAATAAGTCTAGCTGATGTGTGAAGTTAGTTTGTGTTTACACAAAGATAAAACCCACGTATGTAGATTGTAGATTTAACAAAAAAGCAGATGTAATTGATAATCTGTTGAATGTCTTTTTTATTGTTTAATCGTTGCTGCTCTCATTGCTGAACTGCACTTACACAATCAAACAGTGTGGCTGGGACTGGGTGTGCTTTCCTTTTGGATTTTTATTGAAGCAGTTTGAGTTTCTGCAGCTGGTGTTCTTTTCTTCATCTCGTCAGCTTTGGTGGCCATGTGGGCTGAAGGCACACTCTGGTGTCTTGTACCAAAACCTGGTTTACAACCATTCAAGCCGAGCAACATGGTAAATGCATTTGATACCTCATAAAACCATTTCTCTTTTTCATCAACTACTTGTTTTAATCAGTTTTAAGACGTCATTTTTTACAACAAAAACAGACGACTCATTTTGATTCCAGTTGGAAATATGAAAAGAGTGACATTCCAGATTAGCTTAGCATAAACAGGTCACACAAAGGTGAGAGAAATGAGCTTCAGTGGTGCTAGGTGGATTTCTTTTAACCTTTGGACAGAGCCAGACTAGCTGCCCCCCCCTCCCCCCATTTCAAGTCTTTATGCTAAGCTAACCCTCTCCTGGCTTTCCTGAGGTGAGGACTTTAAATATTTATGTTTTTGTTCAATTTAAGTGTCCATCATATTCTTGACAGGGACACGGTTCAATTCCTTAATCTGTGAGTGTTTTCTGTATACATGTGGCGATATTCCATATTTTTCTTATAGTCAACAAATCCCATAAAAAGACCAACATGCTAATCTGTTAACAAGACTAAGGGCATTTCCACAAGACAACATTTAGTCTGTTTTAATCAAACTCTGGTGCCAAAACAACCAGTCCGAGACCGCTTAAGAGAGGTGGTCTCAAACCGTTGTTCAAGCAAACCCGAGTGTGAGAACGTAATCTGACCCAATAGCAGGAACTGAACCAAAACGCAGGCTGCCTGGACGGGCGTTTGCTGTCCACAGGTCAACGACAGGTTAACACGAGTGGGAGAGGACTGATTTGGACTGAAGTCGGGCCAAGATGTCAAGTAAATATTGAAGGGAACATACAGAATATGCTGAATAACGTCCACAAAAACAGGGACATTAATACGAAATTCAAGATAAACTGAAGGACAAGGGATTTGTGCACGAAGTAGATCAGTGCCAACTCAATTTCTTAGCCTTGCTCCTTCGTACAGGCCCCCAAGCATTTGTATTGTTAGGTCCCCTTTAATTTGTGCACTGCGGAACCTAAAAGTGAACCAAAAGGTAAAATTTCACCCCGATTGGGATAATGGCTTGTGAGAAAACAAACCCCAAATGTGAACGTCATGGTGTCACTGAAGGAAAAGTAATGGAATCAATAAACTCAGTAAGATTAATCCTCTTGGGACCATGAATACAACATATTATACCGATCCATCCGGTGGATGTTGAGATATTTCACAGGCTACGTGAAGACTTTGACACACCGGCAGACCGGCATTGCAACCTCAAGCCAATCCGCCTGCACGGCTGTAAACACATCAATCAGCCAAACTGTCGAACTGATGACATGCTCCTTTACTACCGTAAACACACGCACAAGGTGCACTTTATTTTGACTCGACCCCAGATACTCCGTACTGCTTCTGTAGATCCTCAGCAGAACAGTAAATGTGTATTAATCCACAGCTGGAAATAGTGCCCAGCAACTGCACTTTAAACTCCTTTTAAAGTAATATTTGCTCAACATTTGTGAATCGGAAAGCCATCCTTATCGTTTAAGTGACACAGCAGAGGAAACGTGTGGATGAAATCGTTTTTGAAAATTCATTGATGCATTCAGACGACGCAGAGGCAGTTAAGAAGCTGCCATTACGCAACCAGGATGAAGTAACTGCTGGTTTGCTTTTAGCCTCTTTTACATTACAGCGAGATCCAATTCCCATTGACTGTCTCATTGATCGTCTTTCTTGAGCGGCATTTCCTCGTTCCATTAAGCGAGACCCCGGGCGGAATTCCCTCGCAGCCTATTAGTTGGATTTCACGTAAAGGTTAAGGCCATATCCGTCCACACTGCGATCAATATTTCAGCTTCTCGACCTGTCGGTGTATCGCTTCAATAACCCGACAGATCATTAAAAAGCAGAGAACACTGGATGAGCACAGGAGGCTCATACTGTGTTCGCCCTTTAGCTTTGACAAAGAATGTTGAATCACGGTTGATATTGTTGCGTTTTACTGAATGGACTTCAGATGGTGACATTCAAATAAAATCAAGGAGTTAATACCGTTAGTCAACGGAGAGTGTGAGAAATGAGCTCCACAGAAAGACGACTGGATTTTGTCCCTCGTCACTAACAGGGGAAGAGCATAGGAATCTCTTATAGGCCAGTATCAACGGGAGGAATAATTACAGCGACCAAAAGCTGTTTCAGTTTACATTGTTTGTCATACAAACAGGACATTCACCCAGGAGAACGCCGTTTGGGTCCCGTCTGAAACCAAAAGTCAAGCGGACTTATTTTGAGTTGTGCAAGCATGTTACGTGTATGTTAACATGCGCTACGTAACTGAAGCTACCGCTGAGCGAGGCGGCGCTCCTGTGGGTTTGCACTGGGTGGCTCACGTTACCGCAGTCTTGGAAAGGGAGGAGTGAGCGAAAGGGGAATTCAGTTGGTTGCGATGTGCAACCGCACCGCTAGATGTCACTAAATCCTCCACGAGGCGCTTTTTAAAAAGAGACTCGTTCCGCATCGCGTATGCTACAAATGCATCGTTCAAGAGCTGAAAACGGCTGTTTTTAGAGACATGTGGTTCTCACAGGACAGCGACGCTACAAACATATGACGATCTCATAGAATATGATGCATTGCTGTAGATTAAACCAGCCAACAGTATAAAAAGGAGTTTAAAACTAAAATGCAACATGCACATTAATGCTGCAGTTATGTGAATCCAGAAACATCATATATAATAGTAACTGACAGTGCTTTTACTTTATGTAAATTTTCCTGATAAGACGTTTTGAATGTATGTTTCCATTGTAGTAGTAGAGTATTGTCACAGTGCGGCATTAGTATTTTTACGTCAGTAAAAGATCTAAATACTTCTACTCACCACTGGATAAAAGCGACCTGCAATCAAATGTTATATTTTGTTCATTAATTCACAGTTAAATCACGTTTTGTTGTTCAACGGCCTACGTTTCCCCCTACAACAAGTTTCTATGCCTTAAAAAGGGTAAATCCACACGAGTTAAACTGAGCTCTCATCAGAAAGACATCGATGGGAAGTGTGACACCAGGCAAACACACAACCAGCCTCTTATCTGTTCCTGAGCAGCTAATGACATAAGGAGGCGCTATTAGCCAAATGCAGGAACACTTACCTGCAACGTGACTTCAGTCGTGATACTCACATTTGTATGCTGTTATATGATATTCTCTGCTGGTGAAACAGGCTGGGCGGGTGAAAACTCCTCCAACTTTTACTCCATTTATTTTCCCACAGTGAAGGAAAGACTGACCTGCTATTAGCGTTGCTGTTTTCCGTGGTTAAACTAGGCAGTTTCTCTGGAGAAATTCAATGTGAATGGCACAAAATAATTCAAAATCACAATATGATGTCTGAAAAATGCATAATGTTTGACCCCCTCATGGGTTCCGACCTTTGAGCTTTGACGTGACCACACTCTAATCAGCCGTGTCACAGCAGGTGTTTCGGTTAAACAGCTGCTGGAAATCAGTGACATCTCTGATTGAGACAGTTTGAAGCCACAGAGAGCAGCGGAAGCTTTCTGACGTTGGTCGTCCGGTGTTGGTCTGATGAAGTGACGGAACATACATGCGTAGTCTGATGAGCGTTGGCTCACGTTTTCAACACACATGCTTTGAACATGTGCTATTTCCTCACTTGGGAATTATTTAAATGGAACACATTCGTGTGTTGCTTATGCAGATTTTTTAACCGGTGTAAAAATGTTAAATTAACCCATCAGCACATTATACAATCTGGTGAATCCGTGTTAATGAATTATCCGGCGATAGCGATGTGCTTTCTTACGCTGCAGCAAGTGTGTGGATGAAGCATTACGTTGTTCAAATTAGACTTTTTTTGGAGCTAGCTAGTTAGCTTGCTAATTCCATCGTGCTTTCATGCAACAGTTACTGATCATAAGACGCATCAGATGAACTGCTGGGTGTGACTTCACTGTTTTCAAAAGTACTGTTCATGATAGCCTTTCAATTAACTAATGCTAAATATTAGCATGATGGCTATTGTTGTGGTTAGGATGAGGATTGTGAAGTCAAAACACAGTATAAACCCGTATAATCGTTTGTGAATTTACTAAAATGTCAAGATTTGGACCTGAATCCATCAACAACACTACTACTCATATACATCGGGGTTTATGTAACCCTTTAAAATTCAATGCGGTGTTTTTGAGTCAGAAAAACATATTTTACCCCAAGTTTACCCACACGACTTATATTTACTGTATCTTTAAAAATTATTTATTTGGGTATAATTTTGCCTCCGATTTTGGGCTGTGATATATTCAAAGCCATGTTGTTTTCTGGTGTTAGTTTAAAATGACAGAAAATGATTCTTTAAGGCTGTTGACATTTTGTCGATATCCAACATGTCATCAGTAAAAACCTTTGACGATACGGCACCAACATGAAACAAGAACTTTGAACCAGGCTTCATCCAATGTTTACATTTCTGATCGAGAAATGTATGTAAATTAGCACCTATTTAATAATATAATGGCTACTTT
This sequence comes from Melanostigma gelatinosum, assembly GCF_949748355.1. Lineage (NCBI taxonomy): Eukaryota > Metazoa > Chordata > Actinopteri > Perciformes > Zoarcidae > Melanostigma > Melanostigma gelatinosum. The sequence continues at coordinate 3,938,519 of NC_136642.1, read as the reverse complement.
GCATATTTAAACATAACATTACAGAAAACTTGTAACACAAAAAAAGAATGCCTTAACGCAATGAATGAACTTGGGAAGTTTCATTGTGGCATCGGTTATATTTCCTTACCCTGTTCACCTGGAATGCCTCGATGTCGAGCGAGTTTGTGGAAGATGTGGGTTGAAGACTTTTGGCAGTTGATAACAGCACCATCTGCTGTGGACTGTTTGTCACTCCCACACAAGATCTGGAGGCCGGGAGCAGGAAGTCATACCAGCAATCTGTCGTTTCGACACACTGCCGACAGAATGACACCCCCAGGGTGTCTCTATGCATTTTTAGAAAAATCTAAAAATGGGTTTCAATCGTTTTCAATTCAATTTATTTTTGTATAGCCCAAAATCACAAATTACAAATTTGCCTCAGAGGGCTTTACAATCTGTACACATGCGACATCCTCTTGTCCCGGAGCCCTCGCATCATTTTAACTGCAAATGGGAAAAATGCACGCAGCGCTGTTGTGCAAGTCAAAAGTACAAAGCATCAGTGTGAGCGACATTTGTTTAGTAAGATTATGCATATGTTGCATAATAAAGGCAGAGGAATGTAAAAATGTTAATTCATTAGTACTTGAATTAGCATTGCTGCAATTCTGTTATGACAGTGTAGACAAAAGCACAGAAGAAATGTTTAAAGAGAGAATTGTATAATTTGATTAAGACAAGAATAAAGCTGTATGTGATAAAGTTTCACATAAACAGTACAGTGAAAACAGACGAGGCTTTACACGGTGTTAAAGACTATTAGAAATGTCTCACTATGGAATTACGTCAACAATTATAACTTCATAAAATGGCCCGTCCGTCAGTCTGTGTGTTGACTCAGTCGGCCTTCTTCTCGATGTGGAGCAGCTGGGAGAAGCTCTGCAGAGCCCAGAACAGCAGAGAGAGGGAGACAAAGGCCTGGACAACACCGGCAGAGAGAGAGGGAGAGAGAGGGAGGGAGAGAGACAGAGAGAGACAGAGAGAGAGAGAGAGAGAGAGAGAGAGAGAGAGACAGAGAGAGACAGAGAGAGACAGAGAGAGAGAGAGACAGAGAGACAGAGAGACAGAGAGAGAGAGACAGAGAGAGAGAGACAGAGAGAGAGAGAGAGAGAGAGCGAGAGAGAGGCAGAGAGAGACAGAGAGAGAGAGAGAGACAGAGAGAGAGAGAGAGACAGAGAGAGAGAGAGACAGAGAGAGAGACAGAGAGAGAGAGAGAGAGAGAGCGACAGAGAGACAGAGAGAGAGAGAGACAGAGAGAGAGACAGAGAGAGAGAGAGAGAGAGAGAGAGAGAAGCAGACAGGTCATTTCCATTTTCAGGTGTTTCCTTCAAAATGATGAATGTGTGACACCACGCAGAGACTCAGAGTGTGAAGATATACAGATTTAGCTGAGGTGATAGTGAAGTGAAGCGTTGTTTAAATGTTGGAAACAGACAACAGCTCTGTTGAAAGCATTAACGAGCTGACAGCGGAGTTTGAAGGTGGGATCATGAATTTACATATTTCATTTCATTTATTCGATTGTTTTGTGATTCTTACAAACCAAAACGATTTTTCTGTTTATGATCAAAGAAAACCAGCAAATATTACTATTTGAGAAGCTTGATCCAGTGAAATTTTGGCATTTTTAACGAGGAAAACAACATTTAGTTGATGGTCAAAATAGTTGATCACTTATATGACTAACCACCTCAGTGTTTGACACTTTCAACAGAGTTCAGTGCCTTATTAGCCTTTGTAACCTGAACTTGACTTCTTTCCTTTCATCATTTTCAACCATTTAATAGTTTTTACATTTTTTTATTATTATTATTTACTGAATTCAAGGCCTGATTTAATCTCAGAGTTTCCCTTCCATGTAATAAGGCTCATCCTGTTTTTAGGAGCTTCCTGATATTTTTTAACATATAAAATAAATTCCTTCACTCGGATTATAAATCATAAGGATTATAATACGTGTTTAGATTTTTGTAAACCTTAAGCTATTCCAATTTGTATGCTGCAAAATGTTACACTGAGAAAAAGCCAGGCGGATTATCACAACCCAAAAAGAAAACATGACATAAAACGTGTGACAGGTATCATTTGCAACCAGTCAACGCAAAGACAAACACTGAAAGTGAATCTGTAATTGAAAGAAAACAGTGGGGGACTTCGGTCTCAGGGTGAGGACTCGGCAAGTGGGCTCAGGGGTTAAGGAGCAGGTCTTTTCCCCCGATGCTCTCGTGACGGGGTCGAAAGGGTCACCGCCATGGGGGGACAACGCTACTCCGAGAGGGGGGGCTGTCCTCAACCCCTCGCTGCGTTCTGGCCCATAAACTGCTTCCTACATCGCAGCTCAAGCCAAAACCAGGCCGCTGTCCATCACATGCAGAACGGCCTGATGGGAAAAAAAAGCAACGTTTCCTCCTGGACACGGCAGCTGTTTTCCTCTGAGAGAGACTCAGAGAAAGAGAGAAAGAAAGAGAAAGAGAAAGAGAGAGAATAACGCAGACCTCTCTATGCTTTTCTACCTCGTACTTCCTGAAAACTGCCTCCCCATGAGAAACAGTCCTTAACGAAACAAAGCAGCTCATCGAGGGTGTTTTGTGTGGCCCTGGTCCTTACAGTACCTACATTAAGGACCAGAGAAATCTATAGTTTCATGCTTGTATTTGGTAGGAAAGGAGTAGTGGATAGACATCAACAAACAGTCCAGCCAGCCGGGAATCGAACCGTGAACCGGCTCCTCTTGCCGTTTGTTTGGAGTCGCCCGTATCTGTAGTTTTAAACTCCAAATCAACCAGACGCGAGATCCATCACAAGATTATAAAACTGTTGAGAACAGTGGAAGAATTAAGCACTTTTACATTCGGACTGTAGGCTACTGAAGTACGGGTTTGTGGTACTTGTACTCCTACTTTCCATTTCACGCTACTTTATACTCCTATTTCAGAACATTTCAGAAGTGTAGTTATTTCTCAGATACAATTTTTTACATAAAAATGATGCGTTTATAAAGTCTGATGTATTTCTACAGTTTGAACTACACAACAGTATACAAAGCAGTTCCAATTGTTAAACTCCAACAGCTGTGATGATAATCCAATGACATTCAATAATACTGTCATCTTCCTATATTATGAGTACTTTTACTGTAAATACTTGAAATACACTTTCCTGATAATACTCCAGGACTTGAGTGCAGTACTTTTACTTGTTTTTGAGTACTTTTATAGTGTGGTATAGCTGCTTTTACTTTTTGTACCACAGAAAAGATGCAAGATGAGAAAGAACTCTGGTGTACTTAACATGTTCACATGGGTGAAGAACAGCTGATGCTGTAGTATTACTTCCATTTTCTGATTGCGATAGAAGAGAACAAACAAATAATCTTACGAAATATGATGCAATTTTACAGAATAAACTACACAAACAGAGTTAGCTCCATTAGCTGGCGAATGTGAACCAAAGTCACACAACAACACAGACCAACGAGGCAGCGGTATAGTTCCTCACACGGAGATCAGGACCCGAAAGTAGAACCCAAGTGTCAGAGATATTTGACTTCTAGAACTCACGGGACAAAGCCGTTCCACAACCTGCTGCTCCTGGTAAATCAACTTCATACAATTTGAACAAGAAGACTAAAACTCTCAATTAATTGAAGGGAAAAAAACAGATGGAAGATGACAAATACGTGAAGTTGCATTGTGTCCGTCTCGGAGACGGATTGGGATCGGGAGGCTTGGCAGAACCTCGCAAATCACATTTCAGTCCAACGGAGCGAAACATGACAGACGTTTCTATCAAAGCCGCATGTGGAGGCAAAGGAAGGGCACCTATTGGACTCTTGTTCCCATCTCTCCCCATTCAGCCCCGCTACGCTACCTTTTAATGGACTCGGGAGGAAATCCATGTGGGACAGATTACATTGTGGAAGGAAACGGGTTTGATCGTCTACAAATAAGCACTACGGCCAGACGGCAGCGGCTCCCAAAGTAGAGAACTCAGCAAATCGACTCGCACTCACTTTGTTTTGGGCAGAAGGTGCTTTGTTAAGAGCGGCAATACAACATGTGGCTTTTTGTACATTTACTCCGCCTCTTCGTTGAGCTCAGGGGAGATTTTCTTTGTCTTTCACTGTCCAACACTTCTTCTGACCAGCTTTGACATGGTAGCACGTGAGATTAATATTTAGCTCAAAGTTCAATAAGTTCATTAGGTTTATGGTCGCACTTATTGCCAGATTAGAACAGCACATTTGATGATTCTGCAAAATAATCTAATATTCCCTTTTTTTCAGAGAAATTAACTCTCAAACCTCAAAATGTTTTCTTGATCAATCACCAAAACTACACCGTTTACCCTGAACAGAAGCTGTAAAAAGTGTCATTATCTTCAGATTTTCATCTTTCCGACGGTCCTTGAACACGTCATGTGCAACGGACGCTTCCATCATAAAACGCAACCAAAACAAAGCTAAGAATTGTGATATTTCATCGAAAACATTTTATCCAGCGTGTCTCATTTAAAATCCGCAGCGAAGAAACAATTTACTTTCACCAGATTGTGTAAAAGGCATTCGATTCTGCGCTCCTCGATGCAACTAGGGAGCCATGATTGATTCGGCTGAGACCAACAGTCACGTGACAAAAAATTTGGTCGCACTTGTGGGCACATGGGGAAATGTTGGATTCATAGATTCCATTGTTCTCTATTTTTTGAACAACTCTGGTGAGAGAGTTTGAAAAGAGACAGAATAAGTTACAGAAATAAAGAAAAGTAACCAACGTAACATTGTCACTGTTTTCTGACCGTTTCATTGAACCTGTTGGTGACCAGAATAAAACACAGAGTCATACTCAACACACATACACCAAATTTTGGTGGAAAAGGGGTAAAATACTGTTATATTATAACGTCCTAAATCCCAAATAAAACATCGGCTGTATTAAAAATAAGAGTTTAGGAAGCTAAATAGCTGCTTCATCTCAAGAAATACATCCCTGTCCAGTTTTTTAATGCAGAGTTTTAGTGTCCCAAGATGGTGTCAACATAAAAATATCTGCATTGACCTCCAGAAGAACACTGGTCACCTCCATGGTCCTTTCATGGGCTGTTGATGGATATAAAGCATCGAGCAGATACACCCCACAGTGCCCCTGGAGACTTCTATCTTCCAGCCTTCAGCGGGTTAACGTGGCAGAGTCTCGCCGTTCTGAAGCTGCAGCTGCACTCGTGATTGAAATGAAAACAAGGCAGAATGGCTGCTGTCAGACGTGTGATATATGACCTGTAATGGGATGTTTCCAGAGCTCCCTCTCCATATGGCTGCCTACAGCCCACCAGACCTGGATCCAACTGTGTCGGAAAATAACTTTTGTTTTAACCTGGCTGCAGGATGAGAGTGGGCGGACCACGGGACTGAATTGGTGAAAATAAACCATATTTAACATGTTTTTTATGCAGTTTGATTTAAAGGTAGCCTGGAGATTTTTTTGCACCACTCACTTGTCTGAACACCAGCACTAGGAGTCAACGGCGAAGTATTAAGTAACACACAAGTCTGTACTTTCACTGTCTTTACATCCTTTCATTTGAAAGAGAATCTGGCTGATTAGCAGCTTATAAATCAATTTTTGGGACGTTTTCTCGCCATTTTTCTTTAATTAAATAAAACGAACAAAGATGAAGTTTGGGATGAAATCAGTTGAAACTGATTTACTTCTTTAAATCAAATCCCAGTATATTTAACTGTTGCTATTAAAAAAGAAAAGGAAAAAAAGATTGTTGTTGAAATATATACCAGAAATACATACTGTACCCATACTGTATGTACTGTATACCAATAAAGACACAAACAGTACACACTGTAAATGTACTTTAAATCGTCTAACAGATGCACATGAAACACACACAGGTGCACCAGCACACACATCATATACAAACACTTTTGAACATACATAGTTCTACGCAAGTACACCTGCAATGTAGAGATGCACACACACCCGTGTAACACACACACACACACACACACACACACACACACACACACACACACACACACACACACAAGAGGACTTCCTGTCTGGTCATTATGAGAAGATATTCCTTCTCTGTGCGCGGGTTGTTTGAGCAGACTCAGGAAGGATACGCGGAGCAGGTTAATGTCCCACCAGAGAGTCAGTGTGGTGCTTGCTCTGTAGCACAGCCATGAGAAATATCGCCGCCATACTCCCACACACACACACACACACACACACACACACACACACACACACAGATTGCGGCCAGACAAAACACATGTGAAACTGCAGTTGCCTCACGGTGAAAGTGTAGCAAAACACAAAGCGGTCTGATGATACGCCAATTTAGACTGATACAGTTGCTTTAGAGGTTTTCCTCCTCACATCTGGTGTTTGCTCTCCATTACCATGTGTCCGCTGGAGGGTCACATGTTAGGTCAACGAAGACTCATCCAGGCCATTATGTCTCACTGACAACACAAGAAGGATCCCCGAGAGGAACCCTTTATTTCACTTCAGACCCCGGCAGTTTGGCACCACGTCAGCCTCAAGAGGAGAACTCTTCACCTCATCGTTAACCACGCGTTCCCTCGGTGACCACACTGGTGGAGCAGACGGTGAAGAATGCATTAGTCGGATGAATTGTGAAAGCCAGAGTGTTGGGCACACGTCCAGGAAAGGCGGGTGACGGACAAACACAAAACAGGGTGGACTAGCGTTTGGCTTTGCTTCTGCAAAATCAAGCTCAAGTTCCTATTTACAAGGAGCAAAGAGACGGTGGTCGTGTGAATAAGTTCAGTGGGATTCCTCAGAGAAGAAGTGCAGATGAACGAGTCTCCGAGGGCTTTTAAGAGGTCGTTTTTTTCACCCCTGACTCCTTCCATCCATCCACTCATTATCATAAAAACATTCCTACTGTGGAGTTTGGTGCCACCTCTTCTGTGTGGAGAGAAGCTGTAATCTGCTCAACAATGACAAGAAAAAATGTCCCATCTTTGCCAACTTGTTCCAATGTGTTAACACAACAACAAACATGCGGAATGAAGAGCTACATCCCAATTTATGTTTATTTGACTCTGACAATGAAATGCAAAATCCGAAATGGGATCAGACAAACTTATCAAAGACAAAAATTCAGCTCCAAAGACAAAACTTTGCCCGCAAGGCTGATGAATGGCGTGAGGCGGAAGAGGCGCCATAGGGCAGAAACTGGATTCAGTGCAGAGATAAAAACTGAGCAACTTCAAAAAGAAAAGGATGTCTGTTCTGAGAGGACGGTTTGGAGAGGGAGAATAAGGCCTTGGGGAGTCAGGTATTTTATTTTATTGGTTTATTTGGTAAGGACAGTTAGCCAAGAGGCTATTTACCATCTGTAGTCCCAAGGTAGGATATAAGCTCCACAGGAAATGACCAAAGTACAGAGGACAAGAGGCAGTATGAAGACGAAGCCTCAGAAGCCCGTGTTATTGCCTCAAAACCAGAATGATTTCTTTACCCAGGAGCAGTTGAAGGCCTCTGAGAGGGGACAGAAATATGTCATAATTAAGAAAGGTTCCTACGACAGATCATTGAAATTTCAGATGCGCGTTCACCTAAACTCAAAGGACTTATAGAATCAGAAGTCAAGATCTTGAGCTGTCAGGTAGAGCGCCTTAAGGACTCAGCAGGGTTACCGCGCCACCAAGGCACCATCTCCTTTGTGGCTGTGTGCTCCTGTCTGGAACTGTTGATCTGTACATATTCGCCCATGCAGGAGTCGCTATTGCTCTCCGACACTCTAGTGGGAACCGTGGACAAAGCAACCACAAAGAGGTCGCTGTCAAAGAAGAAAGCAGCAACAACTGTGTGTCGTTACCCAGCCGTTGCATTCTACTTGCCGCATTGTTCTTCCCGTTTGCCATGTAATTGCCAGTATGTTTTTCGATATAAGCAGAAGAGGAAGTGGCGTCATTGGACCAACAAAGTAAGCATGGCTGTAGACAGTGAAGCTTCAAATTTGGAACCAGCCAAAATTAACCATACAATGGGTCTTAAAAATGTGGTGTGAGGATGATTTTAAAAGAGAGAAGAAGGCCAAACAAAAGGCTAAAGGAGCTCAACATCAACTGTGAACATATACCTCCAAACATCTGTGTCCAGCCGAGGGTCTCTAAAAAGGCCAGAAATGCACCGATCGATACTCTGGGTCAGAATCAGCTACTGACCTTATTAAGGCTCGGATGAGCGATTGAGTTTAACTTGGTAGCCACTGGTCTAACCATCGGGAGCAGCGTCTTACTCGGGGACGTCCCGGCGATCGGGCTTCCTCATCAGCCCTGAGATTAGGTATCAGGAGATCAAAAGTCCTCCCGAGAAATACGTGACCCCTGACCTTCTGGTCTCTTTTGATTTTTCGTCAATGTAGAAGATATTCATTGGTGGAGGTCTGCGTGTGATAGCGGCCATTTCCAGTTTTGCAACCTTAGGTCTGAAGTCCAAAACCTCCTAGCGCTCACGACTCCTGGCAGCTGGACACATTTTCCAGCTCACTTCAGGCGAGATACTGTAGCCCCCCAACTATTGTGAAAAAAGGACCATGAGGAATTTCATTTTACGGCACAATCAGACGTGTGATTGTTAAACAGTAAGCCAATGAGCGTGGCGGAGAGAGAGAGATTAATAAACTGGAGTGGAGAGTGATGAAAGCTTGCACTGCAATAAAGACTGCTAAATGAATACGCTACGCATTCATTCAGAACCACTCTTGATTGATTTTACAGTAAAAATCTTTTGACTTCTTTACATTTGAGACTTTATGAAAGTCTTTTATCATTTGTTGTGTTTTGGACTTTGGAGATTGGAGTTACAGTTCTGTGAAATGTGCATTTAAGAACGAGGGAGGAATAGTACTGGAAGAAGAGGTTCAATCAGGTTCACGTGTTGGCTCTGAGGCTGCATCATAAACTGGATGACTGTTGTGTTTCGCCCATGAATTAAAGCACAAATAGGAAGACAAATTCAAAATAAAGTCAACGTTGGCCACAGAAACGCAGTCCCCCAAAAGCCAAACTAAACACTGCTGCAGATCCCCCAAAGGGCCAATTGCTGTTCGGTTTCCATAGCTTTACCTGGCAAGTGGTTTGACAACATAAACCAAGCGCTTACTCTTTGACGGGCACGATCCCCTGCACATTGAGTGATAATATTTCACACTGTGTACTGTCGACCACCCCGCTGTTTACTCCAACGGAACAGTCCGACCCAGCATTTCTCTCTTCAAATCCCTCCGTCTTCTCCCTGGGAGGAGATTTCCTTTTCTTTTTCCATTCCTGCGAGCTCTCGGATGATGTCATGCTCACAAGAGTTTCCATTGCTCCAAACAATCCTGCTAACCTCAGCGCTGCTTCTTGCTACCACACATTCCTGCTTCAAAAAAAAAAGGCAGCTGACCCGTCGCACCTGAGATTTGGCGGGTGGAAACCACGCTCTCCGATAACGCTGACCTCTCACCTTCTGCCGTCTTATCCGCCGGCTCGTGGCTGCGATAGCGGGAACGAGGGGGTGGGATCTGCAATTTTTGCAGACAAATCAGGCGATGTGTCGCAGATAAAGCCGCTTTGAGCCTTTGTGTTTGACATGAACTTCATAATATTGTTCGGACCTCTTCTTTTGGCCGTGGAGCATCTGAACGTTTCGCAAGAAAAGAGCTCTTTACACTATCAGAGCACAGAGACGAAGCGATGGAAAATCTAATGAGGTGTGAAAACAAACATGTTTTTTATATATATTTTGGATTGAACTGCATTACGCAGATTTAGATGTGCTTCTCAAGTGTCAAACTTGCATGAGCCAATGTACCACTTCTTATAAGGACATATTGTAAAACAAAAGCAAAGTAGACAATGTTCTCAGGCTTTATATTTTTCTATTTCTGTGATTTTTGCTTTATTTCATTACCACAAAAAAAGATCTCTCTCTCTCTCTCTCTCTCTCTAACCAGGGCCCCCCCCCCACACACACACACACACACGCAGACATTATAATGCGATCAGGTGCGTCAGCCCTGCAATAAAATCTGTTTCTGAAGTGAAATAGTTGTTGACACACTGTCAGAAAGGTGGTGATTTAAATGATCGCTGAGACGATAGTTTCTATTGTTTTGCAGACCCCACACACACACAGGTTAAAGTCTAAGTGGGCTTATAAAATCCATCTTGTCTAGAGCTGAAACGATTAATGATTCATTGATGACAGACAAAAAATAAATAACTATGTTGAAGGGCTGGTCCATATTTTTTGCTGTTATACATATTTTAACAGTATTAACAGTATCATAAGTAATAATAATGGTATAAAGTATATTCTTGTATTACACAGCCTAAGCACACACCATCAATTTGTCAACTTAAGTATGAAGTATGAATAGGCCAAGCAGATATTAGCATATCACACATGTACATGATAACGTCATATTTTAGCCAATAAGTAAAAATTTTACAGTAAAAAAAAACAGTTTTCGAAATTACAGGATTGTTTGTATCTTGTTCACAATTTCAGACATCACTGTCACACAAGTCTGTTTATCTTGTGCTGAAAAAGGAAAACTGTCTTTCAGATTTTCGTACTCTCAACTATGTGCATTCGACAACGCTTCTTGCACAGACAGCTATAACCTCATACAACCCACCCACACACACACACACACACACGGTTACCAGCCTCGTCTCGCCTGAAACCAGCGAGGTCTTCATGTGAGCCGCACAGACTGGCTTTTGGGCTGGGAGTGAGAGGCAGCCCTGGTTTACAGGTCAAGCCTGCAGCTTTACAAGGGAAATCTCCAGAGCCACTATAAATACCACTGTGAGCTTTAAGGGTGCAGTATATCACACCACTGGGTTTGAAGGACCACAAACCAACCTAGTTTTTTTTTGTTTTCTGTAATCCCCCCCTCTTCCCAACTGTACAGTCGCATGAGCCTGAATACAATTAAATGTGAATTTCCCTTCCTCCTATTCAAGTCACTGTTAATTGATTGGCCCGACTTCAAACCACGCCCCCCCCCCCCATCCCACCGCTGCAACAAAGAGCTGGCCGTCCACCTCGCGCGTCAGCCCCATATATCATCAGAAGTACCTTTAAAGCGTTTGGGGGGTGGTTTCACTTTCTTTCTTTTCCCCCCTTTTGCTGTAGTTCTGAGCAAACGGCACAAATATGTCAAGAACCAATTCAAGTAAGTTGTGATGATTTTCAACGAACCCCACCTGCAAGCGAGACATTTACTCCACTCAAACTGATGTACTGCGACTCGAAATGAGGCCTAATGGTTCGCTCAAGGAGACGGCTGCATGAAACTTACTGCGTTGTCAAAGTGACACGGCCGTGCAGCACGCGCAGCATAAATCAAGCGGACATGCACATCGCTCGAGAAAAATCTCGATTCATTCGGTTTTCCTCCGCTGTGTGACGAGAAAGAGAAAAGGTGGCAAAGCCTCGGCTTGTCTTTCGAACACCTGAGCAGCACAGATGTGGAGTCGGAGGACAATAAACAGCAGCGAGTCGGCGCTCTCGTGCAAATCCCACCGGCCAGCTCGAGTCAGCGACAGACGGCACTAATTGGTTCCAGAAGCGTTCGTTCTCGTTCGCACTGGCTGGGATGGCGAGCAGCGAGGGCGGGCAGAAAGAGGGAGAGAAAAAGAAAGAGGGAGGGAAAAAGAAAGAGAGAGGGAGGGAGGGAGGGAGAGCAAGTAATGAGAGGTCAGCCGCCAGCTACAATCGGGCTGCCAGAGCCAGAAAGACACGCCAATTTTATGGTCAATTGGGCGACGCATCTGGACTCATAGATCACAGGCCTGCAGGGCTGGACTTAGCACCCAGCTCACACACATTTCACACACACACACAAAGCAGACCACACAACACACACAATAACAGGCTACACACACACACACAACAGGGAAACACGATGCCGTCAGAATTCCTTATGATGATCTCATTATCACCATATAGATGCATTTTCCTTCATATTTCCAGTGGGACCGCTGAGTCTTTTGAGTAAGTTAGAAAGCAACCATGCAAATATTCACAATGCTCATTCTCAGCCACACCCACTTCACTTTAAACGTACATTTTTGGATCTTTTCTTTGACCAGGCTTTTTTTTCAGTTAAGCCAAACGTTTTAGTCTGTTCTTCCTGCGGCGATCGGGACACACTTGTTGATAGTTCCTACCTTGTTACAAATCAACAAAAAGCAGACGAAAACAAGACAAAGGCTTCTCCTAAGAGAATAAGACCCACTGCCAAGTCACTGAGTGAGTGTTTATGAAGACTCCAGATGAATTGTGTTTGAATTTAGACTACAGTTTGTTATTTATTTCAATAAGATCTTATAGTCCAGAACAAGGTGTCCCAACCCTCCCAGAATTGTGCCATTCACGTTTGGGTTTGGCTCTAAAAAAACTTGATGAATTGTTAGCAGACGCTTGTCTCTGTATATGTTGTGACAAAAGACAGACGTTCAGTAATCATGCATTCTACACCAGCTACTGGCTCATTATGTCTCTTTGTGCTTCTTGTGTTTAAACTGTATTTTGGACACAAATTGGTTCTCTGGTTCACGCTCAGGCTAGCTAGGCTAGGCTACGCTAGCTAGGCTAGGCCCAGCGTTCATCCCAACCATTTCCACCACATGTCCTTATGTGAACCATGACAGTGAACTATTACATTAGATCGTTTTGGAAGCAGTTTGTGATACAGCTGAATCTTAATATGAAGACAGAAATGTAACGATCATAAATGACGCTCTTGTGTTATGATGGAAAGCTCCAGAACAGCTGGTTAATGAAGCCCGACGTGTTATCTGGTTGTGTGTTGACTTTGTTTTGAGTCATGGATGAAGTATACCACCCACTCTGGATGTTATCAGCAGATTGAATGGGCGTCATCAGAGGATATCAGCCTCATGGGAAGGGTTAGAAGGAGCCTGCTAAACCGACTGATAAGCTCAGAAGACAGTCATCATCAAATCACCGATAAAAATACAAGCTGTGCAAAGCCAACGACTCATTAACTTTGTTACGTAATGTACTTATTCTCACTCAAACCATGATTTATTCCCTAAACCGAAACAGCTTTGTTGCTTAAACCTGAAGTGTTTTTGTTTCTATGCACAACATTTAGTTTTGCTTTCGTGGTGGAGATAACTGTTGATAAGAAACAGGTGCGTACGCCACCGTCATGACACGGTTACTTTAAGTTGCATCGTAACAGGTTGTCTTACCTCAGTGGGGACGGCCAGTGAAGACAGCAGGGGCTTCATGCAGCCGCACCTCTGCATTGTCACCATGACGACGCAGCGTAGCATCTCCAAGAAAGCCGCGGTTGGCCTGAACACGAGGACACAACGAGCAACAGCACAACACTATGAGGATTAATGAGAGTTCAGCTGGGTACCTTCATCTGTACTGAGGTCCAGGCCTTCAACTCCAGGACGCATTTTGATGTTGATGTTGGAGGAATAATTACAGGCCAGAGCTGACTGAGTTCAAATAGATTTGACCTTTGACATTAATGAGGGTAGCGGCCTATTAGGAGGTCAATTAGAGCTACAAGCAGGACCGCTACAAAAGGTATAAAGTCCCATTCAGACGAGAGAATGTTATTTTAACGCTACATGTCGGTTTCTGTTCATTGACATGTTTTAGTGGAACTGAGTTTTTGCATTTTCCTTGTTATTGAATTCCATCAGCTCAGCACACAGCGGGGGGGGGGGGGGGGGGTTCTGTGTGATGGGGGGGGGGGGGGGTTCTGTGTGATAAATCCAGCTGTTTGGAACCCTCACAGACTCCAGTCCCTTCAGCGGTTGCCGTTTCAGTAGTTTGCAACTGTCGGTCCAAATGAGTCATTTTAAACGATACATCAGGGCACATTTCCAATGATCCATCCCCCCTGGAATATTAATCCTGTCTCAATGGGACTCCAGACCTCTGACCTCTCAAAGATAACTGGTTCCCAATCTTTTCTTTCTTGTGACCCAAGCAATGTCTACTCATGACCCTTTTGTCAGTTTTCATATGACTCAACGTTCTACCAAAGACTTATTTGTGTGTACTGGATTTTTTAATAATCTATCAATGGTAAGTAAAATACACAACAAAAAAGAAGAATTAGCAAGAACTGCTGTGTAAACATCCCAACCAAAAGCTGGGCTGTCACTTAAAAAAAATAATAACCAACGTGGGCGTAACCTTAAATAAGTCACTCTCTCCGTTCAGTTCTACGAGGAGCGGTGAGAGAAGTGTTCACCGTCGTCTTGTTTGCTTTGTGCAGATTTCACTCCCATTTAAAATCTGACACAAGAAATTATACAGCTCTCAAATGTTCGACCAGTTCGATTAGTTAGAGTGTCAGCCCCAGGCTTGGGAACCACTGTCATAGATAAGCAGAGCCTTCCTCTCTTGCTTCTTAGTCTGCCAACATGAACAAATGTCAGTACTGTACCTCCGATCCACGATGAAGCCCAGGGAAGTAAGAGTGAGCAGAACGTAGCCGCCCATCCCCAGAACGGTTAACTGGGACAGCATCTATAGGAAGATGTGCATGCATGCCATTAGAAATGTGGTTGGGAAAAAAAAAATACATGAGAATGTAAAGCTTAAATTAATATTGTGGCTGGTTTAGTTACGATCGCAGGAGACCTTACTGGGAGAGCAGTCGTAAACCGCACGGCTGCTCGGCTGTTTACCTGGCAGTGCCAACCAAAACATGTCCGACCTTCGGCATAAGTGCGCTGGCACATACTGTATCCTGCAGCAACTGCAATCCGCTCCTTCCTTTACACGGACATGCCTAGTTTGCATAGACGCTCCGATCATCCCAGATGGGTCTTGACGGGGGACTTGACCGCGGTGGAAGAGGCTGCAGTTTGAATCCCGATAGCCCCCTGAGCGGAGCCAAAACAACCAACATCCGAGCACAAATCCCATGCAGAATCTCGCTGACCTTTTCCAAACTATTTGGGACGCACACCAGAAAAACCGAGCGGTACGGGACGTGATGTACGTTCTAATTTGTGTTCTCTAACCCGCGGCCTTGGCTGAGGGCAGCAGCTGGAAGCCCCGCGTCTCCTGCGGACGCCGTGGGCTGTCAGCTCGGGTTTATATTTCTCCGACACTCAATCCAGAGCCCGACAGCCAAATCTCACCGACTGCTCCCACACGACCCAGGAGGCCAAATATAGTGAACAGAAAATCAGCCCATCAACAGGATGCGATATGTCCGTGTGTTTAATCAGGAATCATAATCCATATGAACCATATTATCTGAGCCCTCACAGGGGAGCAATGAGGGATGATTTGACTGTCAGAGTGTATTAAAGCTGAATGATCATCGCAGCAGGGTTCAAAGGCTACAGACACAGTTGTTTTTAGTAAGAGGCGCAATGAGTGGAGAATCGTTTTTGTTTTTGTTTTGACTGTCCGAGACGCCGAGAGAAAATCCTCCACAGAGCCGTCGGGTCCAGTCACGTTTACAGAAATGTTTCACGATTCTTTCGTCGTCTTACTTCTTTATGTGGTCGAGTGTCAAACTGCAGCAATAACAGCAGAGGACAGAAAGGAAAGTGAACATCTGGTGGCAGCGGATGATCGTGTGATTCTATTGTCCCCCGAGACGACGCAGATGAACTCATTACTGCAGCCGTTATTATGACGCCGTTCATGTGCTCCTCGAGCAGAGTTACCACTGAGGGCGTGCTGCAGTCAGTTACACATCCTTTACTCTGACTAACTGGAAGAGAAGTTAAATGTGTATCTGTACGATAGAACTATACAGTTATGATTCAAAATCTTTATGATTAATTGCAGAGAAAGATTAAGTATTATTTCAGATCATTTCATGATCCGATCACATGTCTGTGCCTTGCTCAGTGGTGGAAGAATAATTATATTTTGAGTAATTAATCTGAACCTGCAAAGTACCTATCGTTATTAAATGAACGTAGTACAGTAGCACATTTCCTTTTAAAGTGTCGTGAAGTAGAAGTAGTACAGTACATAGTATTTTCCCACTGGCGGTGACGACTGCTATGGCAGTGCAAATTGCACATAATTAGACTCTGATTGCACATGATTTAGCTAATCTAAGTTAACATATTATGTCATGTTGTTGCTCTCTTGTGCTTCAAATTCCAAATGTTGCAATCATGAAGACACTAATGGAGAGTTGTTCCGAGATGGGACTTGGTCACTTCCCCTCTCTGCCTCTAACAGCAACTGTTTCACAAACCGATCATAAAACGCACACGTTCTGCTGATGAGGTCATTGAAGAGTAGCTTCACTTCATGTTTTCATGGCTGAGAATTAACGCAAAGCCCATGAATTCTGTGGCAGCGTGTCATCAATTGTGGAGCTAAATAAGCGGCTAGCGAACATGTGGGTATAAATACATAACAGTGACATGATTTATCGTCGGGGCCGCAGCGCTCACTTTGTTATTTTCCCGTCCGACTCCTGATTGCTGCATCCTGAAGGCTATTTGGGTTGGGAAATGGTTGACTCGACAATTAAGGCGTTTGTGTTCACTGCCGGACCACCAGCTGGTGTTTCATTCGCCGAGAGGGAGGGGAACCCTCGACCCTGGATGGGGAGGTGTGTGTGTGTGTGTGTGTGTGTGTGTGTGTGAGGGGGGGGGACCACAACTGAAGGGAGCACCACGGAGGTAGCGATCAGAAAAAAAAAAAGAAGGGCCATTTTATTTGGGAGTTTGAAGGCGCTGGGCGTGACAGCACTTTTTGGCTCACCAAAACTATGCCTGGGGAAAAGAGGCTTCCAAAGATAACTGCTGAGGAGACCTGGTTCTTTTTTTTTTCCTGACGGAGGAGGAAGGGGGTCTCTTGGCTCGTCGAGTGGAAAATAACAGACAAAGGTTGTTCTAAAGGGGAATGCCGATCAGTCATTCTGTCATGACGTTAGACAGAGCTGGTCTTTTCCTGCTGGCTAAGTAGAGGACTCTGCCCGACCGTGGAGCAGCCACAACAAACTGCGTAATTGGGTGAAATAATGTTGGCAAACAAACACGCAGCGCTCAGCCTTAAATGAAGAGCCCTGGACCACCTTGTCATACTTTATATGAGGGATTACGGGAGCCTAAACATAACAGTAGCCAGCGTGTGACCGGGAGGTCAACCCGCTTCAGGCATAGAGGAATGTCAAATGCACTCGTTCCTCCTTCTAAAGGACCGTCAGTGTGCTTTTGAGCAAGGCAGCTAACCTTCTAATCAACTTTAAAAGCACAATTCCTCTGCCGACATTTACAGTTTTGCATCTGCGACACATACGCACCATTTTGTTTTCAAACAGATCATGGTAAGTCCCCAGCGCCATCAAGAAGTGCACGACCACATAGAGTTGTAAAGGCAGCGGCCAGCTGGGATCGTGAGGCACTTCCTGTCCGGTAACCTGCACGTGGAAAGTAAAACATGTTTAATTCCCCAACCCCTCGTAGTTCTGTTGCAATCTTCTGCACAGATTCTCACACCAGACAGCGTGCCGTGTACTTATATAACAAGATTCCTTCAACTTCAACTCCGTGTTTCTGGTGTTCAGAGGTTTTACAGTGTGGCCGTTCAGAGCAGGGGCTCCGTGAGGTTCTTATCCATAGTCAGTGTGTTAACTACAGTGGATGGCAGTCTGCACGCCCCCAGTTTGGAGAAGCATTCAGTAGCACCAGGACGAGACGTTATGTCCATAAACATACATCAATATCAAGTGTACTATGCTTCCACTGGTCTTCAGTCCTGTCTGAAACATGGACTGTATAGCTGTCTCAGGGCAAGGGGTTCTTTTAGGTGTCTAAAATACGTTTTGTTGCTGCCCCCGTCAACTTTACTCCTGTGCGGTAACTCCTGTCTGTTTCAACAAACTGGAGGTGTGCCCATCCCTAACTACTGTAGGCAACACACCGTGGATAAGTACCTCATACAATCCCACTTCAAGATGCCCAAACCCTCCCTTTAAGATGTCATTCCTGGTTGATTTGGTGAGTGATGGTAATGGCATGCTCATGTTAATAACACAGGATGTTACAAATGTTTATGCTCCCAAATCACGTTCACACGTCCCGGACACACTCGTCCTGCATGGGACTCAGCAGTGACAATAGAAACTTCTGTAAATAGATTGAGTTCTATTGCAGCATAAAAAAATGGAGTTTGATATCATGGATATGATTAAGAGACACAGACAACAAGAAGATAGACAGCAGTAGGGCAGGAGGTAGAAAAGAGAAGGAATGGAAATGACAAAAACAATAGAAAACAAAAGTGAGTGAGAATGTTGTGAAAAAAGAAAATGCCCAAAATGAACTCATAAAAGCCAAACGTCTCTGATGACCTTTCTACTTCTCATGTGTTTATATTCTTTACGACTAAAAGGCCTTTTGTCGCTTCAAGCTGAATTTTAAAAAAGGGTGAAAATGAGTTTGTTGTGTTCCATCTACAAAGTCATCCAGGATTTATTGGGCGTAGCGGTTCCCCCCCAAACACACAGTCACACATCAGTCCTGTCCTAAGAATTCCCTGAGTCACTTGACCAGTTTCCTAACAAAGTAACTAAGCCTGAGGGCCTCGGGCTGAAACTGCATCCTTTTTGGGAATGAAGTAAAAAGAAAACACACACAAAAAAAAACTGTCCAATCATAGAGGCCCGTCTCTAATTCGGGGGGTTTCCCAGGATCCCGAGGAACCAAACCACCACATGTGGGTTCCCCCCCATCCCGTCCCCGGTCCTGTAGGTATTCCAGCTCGGTGCTCTGCTTATTCTCAAAGAGCTGCGACACGTTCGAACCCTCTCTCCTCCCTTCCCTTTCTTTCCCTCACCGGCAGATATCAACCAGCAGCCGTCTACGCAAAGCCTTTCAAGATATTCCGGTTCAATTCCAGCTCCGTCCGTGTTTAGAACCGCCCCGCTGGGCTTAAGGGGCCAATTTAACTGTAAAGGCAAAGGGGAGTTTCTTTTTTCTTTTTTTAAAGTGTGAAGCATGAAGGGAAGTATATATGTGACACCATCAGCGTTATTTCAAAGCTAACCGCCGGGGCATTCAACTTGAGCCTGTATTTCTTTCTATGCGCGCACACACACACACACACACACACGCACACTTACACTCGACTGCATGCGGTTTAAATCCGCAGACTGCCTTTTAAAAGACAGTGAAAATGAACTTATTGTTCCCTCTACAAAGGCGTTGCAGCTTTTATTGGATGTGGCAGTTCCTTGTAAAAGTTGCAGAATATGTGAATCCTTCAATAAGGAATGCTCTTGAGTCATTTAAGCCTGTGTTTTGCATGAGTCAAAATGATGGGGAATGAAGCCCGAGGGCATTGTTGTGGAATCACACCTCCTGCAGGAATGATGTAACCAAGAGATTTTATTTGTTTTTAACCAACCTTGGGATTGTCTACGTGGTCACCTAGCCGAGGTTTACCGGGACGCCAACTCGGACCTTTGAAGAAAGTTGACAGCTTGTCACCGACGGTCTTGAAAGTGTTGGACCTTCCCCACAAATACGAGTAGTAGTGTAGCTGAAAGAAAAGAAACCCACGAGTCAAAAAACAACACACAATCAGATGCTACGTGCAGTTGATCAACGTTAATGACGTCATAGCTGCGACAGCTAATCCTGAGGAGAAAGGTTTCGGTGTTCATTGGGCTGGACGCACAAATAATCACAACATCCACCTTCGTGGCATTTCCCGTCATTGGCCTCCTTCACCTCAGCTGGCCAGTTTGCTTAGAGTGGAGTTACAACGTCATGGTTACAAAATAGCCGTCTCCCGTCCCCCTCCTCGACTAAAAGGTGTTTATCCTCAGGTGGATGGAGGTGAGACTCGACGGCGGCCACAACCATTGATGAAAAGATGGGACCAACCTGAACGTAGAGGATTTCAAAGGTGTTGATGGGGAACACCAGGCCGAACACCACTTTGTCTGACTCCTCAGCAAAGGTACCTGAGAAGAAACCGTGCAGCTTTCATTTACAAAACTAGACAACGTGAATAAATACAGTACCTATATTCAATACGTAAACATCTACATTTACACATTCAGAAGACCATCAGTAACATTATCGTTGTGCTTGGGTCCACCTGGTGAAGGCGAGTCCAGTATTCACTCCGTTTAGCTCTGTTTTGGTCTCCACCAACTCCTCAGGGTAATATCTGGCTCTTTAGTTCATCAAGACATATATATTTGCAAGAGAGAGAAAACGGCCCAAGGGATTTCTGGGTAACGTCAACCTCAAAATTGAATCAGTTACCCCTCGCTGACGTTTGGTGCAAAAGTGCTGACTCGAGTAAAAAGGCAAACCTAAATAGCTTATAGGGTCCCTGTTTCCCTTCATTCTGTTGTTATAATGGGTCACACCACAACTTTTGGTTTCCAGCGAGTATCAAGTCATGAGAGGGCAGACGTCACAGACATGAATACAGATACGAACACCACGAACACAACACGTTCACTCATGAACTCGTGATTTCAACGGTACACAGGAGGATGTGAAAAAGATATTCATGATGCTGAACAGTAATAATAACAACAAATAAAAGTGAATTCATCCAGAACTTAAAATCCATAACTCTGGCATCATAACTCTCTGTGTGGCTACATATCAGTAAAGTTGAATCTACGTAATACGCCGTCGTAAATTTTAGTTTCGTCGCAAATTATATCAGTGAAAGGAAGAAGAGGAAGGACCTTTATTGTGCAGAAAAACAAAGAAAAGTGAGACAGCATTGTTTGTATTTAGTATTGATCCTAAAACATGCAAGTATTGCAGTAGCGATACTTTTGATCCGGCTCTCTGACACAAACTCACTGACGTACAGAACTAATACTTAGTGAGCAGTGACTGAAAAGATAATCCGGCATCGACACAAATGTCTGAATGCTGTTGCTCACCAAATAACCGGTCCCATATGATCAGTATTCCTCCGTAATTCTTGTCAATGCAGTATTCGTTCCTCCCTGTTGGGAAAATATTTTGTGAGATGACCACAGAAATGAACTATTGTGAAAAAGTAAAGAAAAACAAATCTCTAATTTAAAAACAATAGACAGTCACTCTCCTTCCTAAAATAACGCGTGTCTCACCGTGATGAACTCGGTGGTGTTTTGGGGTGTTGAAGACCCACTCCAGAGGTCCAAGGTCTCTGATCAGCTGAAATAGAATAATAACATACAGAACATTCAATATTTCACGAGTAGAATGTAAACCGGTCATTTTCGTCACCACACGATTACGTACGAGATGTATATTGTGTGACTCAGTGATTTAGTCCTGGTGGTGGTACAGGATGAAAGGCCATGTGTCCTACATTGAAAAGGTGCATCCTCTGGGGAGCATGAATGTGAAAATGAATTTACATGGAGCTTTTCTTTTGGGGATGCCTATAGCTGGACAAAAATGTTCACGAAACAAAAAGTGACGAGGTCACCAAAGACAAAGATTCATCTTCATCTTGCCACTCTGTCTACAGCAGACGTTGCCATGTCTCACAGAATAAGTGAGAACCTTGAACTGCTGAGTGGTGCCAGAGGGAAGAGTCAAGGCGAGCACCGTGAATGTCCACCGGTCCATCCGACATCTGTAGAGATATTTCAGGCTGCGCTAAAGTGACGGACTGACCAACAGACGGACATTGGAATCCCTGGAGCCAACCGCGCTCGAATGGATTAAACCGACCATCACAAATTCCGAGAGTTGACCAACAACCCGACCCCAAATAAATTCAGTTTACTTTATTATGAAGCGAGAAAAAGCAGCAAAATCCTCACATTTGAGAGTCCAGAACCATCAAATCTTTGGTAGGAATCAATAGATAGTCTGAGTCAGTCACTGATCGTCTGTTGCTCGACTACAGTCACAATGTGTCTTTTATGTTTGTAATTCTGTTCAGCACTTTGTGACTTATGTCTGTAAAAAGCGCGTTATGAATAACTCTTACTTACTTATATTCATGTTCTTTTTTCCTAATGATAGTCGTATTCATGGCCTGGTAGGTTTAGAAAAAAAGACGTGAACAATGCTGGTAGAGTTAAACCCATTAACACTCTGAAGAAAACATGCACATCTCAAGAGACGATGCAGTTGAATGAGCACATTTTGGGCATAAAACTATCAAACATGAATCACTTTCTCCTCTTAGATATCAAACAGATGCACCAGTGAGTCATTAAAGATTACCGAGGTCAAACACGGCATATTTCTCACAGTTCATGTTTCTCTTCAGGCTGCGACTCTCAGATTATTTTGATGTTTCGCATCGATACGAACGAGACCTCTCGGTCTGGAGAAACGTGCACGGCTGGACAGAATTCCTCGGTGATTCATTATTTCCATGTAATGGCTGCGTCTGGCAAGCCGAGCGTGAGAGTTTTATCTTGAATGAAACGGGTCTCCACCGCTTCACTCCAGGCTCTGAGGCTGGAGCGGGTCAGCGAATAGCGTGCCAATAAATTACATCACATCAAAAAAAAGAAGAAAAAAAAGGCCATAAAGGAGGCATAAATTACATCCCTTCAGAAGATTGTGACGATTACGACAGTTTGCACTAATAGTGCACTAAAAGATGGAAGGCGTTCCAAATCCATTCATTCCCTCTCAAGATTGTGGCGATTGTAAACGTGATACTCCCGTCACTTTAAAGGCGGGGAGAGCGGCCATGCTTCTGTTTGGAATATTTCATGAAATCTCATTATTTTTTATTGAACACAGGTTCCACTGAAACTCCGAGCCGACAAAGGCTCGCCTTAGTGTGCGGATTCGTTTTGGCAGAGCGAGGACGGTAACTTTACAGACTTTTGTTCAGTCAGGTTTTCCCTTTTAACTTTGCACAGCAACAATGACGTTCAGAGATTCATACACAGCCACGTGTGCTACATCTTGACTGATTCTACAATATATTTACATATTTAATCATTATAACATTACTATGGGCATAGCACATCGTAGTCCTGTTATCCATTCATCATTTTTTTTAGATTAAAGTTTAAAAAAAAGATGCTTGAGAAAACTGACAAATTTCCACAACAAGTTAGTCGAGCCATAAGCAATATCTTGAATAGTCAAAAATAAGCAAATGTATTCAATTTAAGAAGGATAAAAAAATGAAGTAAACTGGGCACAAAAGAGAACTTTACACCGTTCGGCTCCAACTAAACAGTTTATTTCTCTTTTTGTCTTTTCAAGGCAAAGTTTTAATCTAGTTCTTCCTCGGGCGAGTCCATTGAGTAAATCCTCACACTTCAGAAGCTGTAACTATTCATTTTTTGCATGGTTTAATGCCTCCACAAGCCAGTCACAAGTTGCAGCACATTCATGTCTGTCCTAAATGTCTCCATTTCATCATTGTATCATATCAGACATTTGTGTGAAATTGTCACAATTAGCATATTCATTTTTTTAGTTATGGTACTAAAAAAAAAAGTGTCTCCTGAGGTCACAATGACGTTTGAGTTCAAGTGGACGTTTGTGCCACATCTGGAAAAACTCTCTCCAGCCGTTCCAGAGATATCGTGGTCACCAGAATGGGTCGGACAAACCCGAAAATAGAATCAAATCAATTGATCGTCTAATGTTTCCTTGCAATACATGCAGGGCTATGACAAAAAGATCCTTCTATTCATGATCTTATCTTTACTTATCCTGACACTGCAGGTGAAAAGTCAGCGTTTGAACCAAAGACATGAAACAGGACGTGTGTCTGGAGATGAATGATGGTACTTGATGTTTAACTGCATCGGTCCAACGGTCAAACGGTCCCCTTTCTCCTCTTTTCAGGATAAAGACAGTCAATTAATGAGAGAATGTGTAACCTGTGTTGAAACATTTACCTCAGTGTGGATCCAGAACTGGTAGAGGAGGTTTAACTGTATGTGGACGGCAAAGACCGTGGGGGGTGCAATCAGAGCCATGGGCAGGTAGAAAATCTGAGGAGGAAGAGGAAGTCCTCTTTTATCAACATATTGCATAATACAACGACAGGAAGACAGCAAGTGTTTCACATCCAGTCCTGTAAATATCAACAATCTGTCAAAAATGTGACATAGAAATGATGAGAGCATTCCAACAAACAATATGGGAACTTCCAAACCGCCACCAGTGGTCGAAACACTCCACAAAGCACATATCTTTTTAAGGATACGGCTGGCAAATATATCTTTGATATTGTAAATAAATGCCATGAAAAGAACAAAACAAATGTGATGAAGACGTGTTCGTTCGTCTCTCAATACTTTCGGACTTTTCCTCTCCTTTCTGTGGCACTCTGCCTCATGTAACGCAGAGCACCGGTGTGGCTCTAAATAGTGCTTTGAAAGGTTTTTGGACAACAATGGAGCTGTAGAGGGACAGATTTTCCTCTAACCAGTAGTGCCGTTTATCAAGGAATAGTTCTGGTGTTGTTTTGGTGTGAGTTGCCTCGTTTTGCAGATATGCAGGTTTGCAGATATGGGCCGTAGAGATGTCTGCCCTCCAGTATAATGGAACGAGACGGCACTCGGCTTGTGGTGCTCAAAGCTCCAAAATAATTACGTTTAAAAAACACCAAGAGCAACGTCTCCTTCCAGAAATCATGACCCAAGATAATCCACAGATCTTATCGTGAGGAACTATTTCCTTCCTACTGAACTACACGCGCATCACCGCGCAGAAGGAAGCTTGCATATGAACGCTACATTGCTAGCTCACCTAGCATCACTGAGCTAGCTAACACTGCAGCTCAACCGACGCGGAGGCCATTTTCATTTTTACATCTTCTCCTTCTGCGGTGACACGGTTGGCAGGTGTACTTTGGAAGAAAGAAAATAGTTCAGAGACGAAACGCCTCACAAAGCGACACTAAAAGCTCCTCAAACACAATCGACGTGCTATCGCTACTTCAACCAGCCAGAGTCAGGAACCAGGCCATGTGTAGAGGGATACGATGTAGCAGCCTTTGGCTACAGAGACAATACTTGGCTCCATGTTGACAATAATAACAATTCACAGAATTAGCTGTGACAGAATGAATAATATCTCACCCATGATGTGAACTGCTGGGTGAGGGACTGTCTGAGGGCGACGGCGAGGTTGTAGTACTCTGAACTGTGGTGAACCTGGTGAGCAGCCCACATGATGGACACCTCTGGAGAAAAATGACACGTGCAAAGATACAGAATGAAAACAAGAGTCCACCGCTCCAAATCTCTTTTGAGGTTATCACTTCAATCAACCTGCCCATGAATGTGTGACAGAGCGAACAGCAGCACCAGATTCATACGCGAGGCTTGAACTCTCACACACATCCAGCTGTTTTTTAACATCGCCACAAGTGATTTATCTCAACAATCAACCTCCCCAGATGAGTAACGAGACGCTTTCATCCCCAGAAGGAGCCATTTGGGTCTCGCTCCTGGACAGCCGTGATGAAAGGCCGAGGCTTGAGTGTAGCTGGCCATTGGAGGAAGAGGAGGAGGAGGAGGAGGGGGGGGGGGGGGTATTCGGTTGCAGCTGGTTAGCTTCCAGCCTGATGTCCCAGTGCTCCAGTTTACATTCCTCTGCTGTGTTGTGATACTTGCTACATTAATATCTGTGTTACACTTCATTTTAACATCCAAAGGGAACATGCTTGTTAAGTTTCACTGGATCTCCGGCCCGTTTCCGGACCACCCCGTCTAAGTCTGTGCTTTTTGGCACCTCCCGGCCACTTTGGGCCTCTGCAGCCGTACAAGAGAGAACAGTAACTTTCAAATATTGCAGAACCACAAAGCCCCGTGTAGACGATGTACAGTGGTGTACTTGTTGTAGTAAAAAAAAGCAGCCAAAGTTATTAAATAAGGTTCAAGTTTTATGAAGGGGCCTTGTGTGATGGGATTTGTGATTAAGGGATCAATTATCAAGAATTCAACTTTTATTATTACACGTGGCATGCATGCATGTGTGTGTCCCCGTGCATGCATGCCACAAGCTTGTTTTTAGGTTTGTTTTTATCGAATAGATTTTTTAAATCATGCTATTTGCACCTCCAGCTGTAATTTGCAACTTGCACCTTTTGCACAATGCAATATGCGTTTTGTTGACCAACGTATTGTTTTTGTACGAGAAGGAAATGATCTTTGGTACCATTTCATCCAACTGCAGCTCAGTAAAGTAACGTTTGTTCTCCGTGGGTCTCGTTGATTGGATGCCGTCAGATCGGTTCCAACTCATTGGATCTGGGGAATGAAGTGTTGACTTGCTTGGAATGAACAGCGTTAACAATGGCCGATTGAGTGAATGAAGGGACATTAATTGATTCATGGCACACTTCTTGTATCACAAATTGTATAATTCTGGGGGCTTGAGGGAAGGTTTCAAGTCTCTCTCTCTCTCTCTCTCTCTCTCAGCAGGGAGTCAAACATCCCAATGGGCCGATGGTCCGCCGCACCTGAACAAACACACTGCTGAGCGCTGAAGGTGTGCAGAGGAGCACCGCGACCTGTCCCGACACCTTTCCAATCAGTGAAACAGAGGTGGACTTCCTCAAGCGTTTGGGGAAACCCTGAGGTGCTCCCAGAGCAAAGTAGCGCTCCCGAGCAATGCTCCACACCTCCGTTATTTAACAGGCTTATTGCTGAGTTTTAGCAGGTGTGAGAGAATGAATGTCACGAGGGAATGTTTTTGGAAGCGTCACATTCAGTGTTAAATGGTGTATTTTGGATTGATTTTAAATGGAAGCAACAGGGCTTTATTTTCCCTCTCAACACAACTGACAGACAGTCTGCAGACAAGGCATGAGTCTGACAGGAGAGAGGTAAGAAGAAATGAAAACAGAAGAGAAGTCTGACTGCATCTACGACAGTCAAGCACTAAAATGATGACGTTTCTTCCGCTCCGCAGCGTGGGGGATTCAGAGATGAACTGTCCTGCTCAGAGACATATTGAGAGGATAATCCAGCCTTTGTTTGATTCCAGCAGCCTGAGTCTCTTTTTGCTGTTTTCCTTCTCACTGCAATCGTGCTTGGCAGGGTCCAGGAATAAGGGCGGCTGAGATTGATGCTTCTTGTCATTGATAGGAAGTAGGAACCGCTCGGCTTCACTGCAAGCCCATGTCCTCATCTCTGGACTCGGCGGGACGCTGCATAGTTTGGCAGGGCCTATTCAGGAGGGAAGCCCCGTTAATGGTGAGAACCAATGCCACAGAGCCCGTGTTCCCAGCGAGAACGGAGAAAACGCTGAGGACGGCACTTCCATCTGGCCTCCAGCGAGCCTCAACTCACCCTTTCTCGGGGAATAGCAAGCACGAGTGCGCGCTAATCAGGCGATGGACAGTTTGGACACATTATACGAGACTCTGCTCAAAAATAACAGCAGTCGTCTTTCATTCAAATCCATAAAACTTTATGTTTATGTTTACCTCTGTGGCAAACAAAAGGTGGAAGTAGTGCAACTTTGTATAAACGTGCATCTCTGCCAGTGGGTGCATGAATTAATTTGCTATAAATTATAAAATTGTGCTGTATGATTAAAAAGTTAACTTTATAACAATGGTCATATACATACAGGTATATATGTGAAAGTTGAACATGCTCAGCATTTCAGGAGCAGTGGGCTGCTGTAAAGCGCCCAAGGAGCAACACTGGGTTCAGTGTCTTGCTCAAGGACACTTCAACTGGCAGACAGTGGGCGCTCAGGCTCGAACCGCCAATCTTCTACTCTTGAACCAGTCACTTCAGGGTACAGCAAACCTACTGCAGCTTAGCTTGGCTTATTAGCCATCTAACCACCTCGCGATATCGTCATCTATTATTGTTTACATGGTCTCCTGCAACACCAAACCCTGTGCAACCAAAATAAGCCTCATAGTTCTGGTATTCACCGGCTGCGAGAGGTCTGGCAGCATGTTGATGTAATTCTACGATTTTCAGTTCCCGCTGTTGAATTATATCATGACACATAATCAAGGCCTATAAGTCATCATCAGTCAGGTTACGTGACCGAGTTGGACTCAAACAGAGTCTGTTTACGTCCACCTCAACAATGTCAGGAGCGGTGCTTATACAACCGGAGTCGCAGAGACGCAAGAAAGCAAAGTCCTGTTGGACGGAGCTGCAGTGAGTGCCGATAATGATCAGTCCGTTCCTCCATGATGCTGCCATAAAAAGAAAGTATGAAAAATAACCAGCAGAGGAGGAGGGCCACATCCACTCTCTACGAGAACGCTCTCACATTCACATCAATCAGCTGCCAGATCGTCGCCCTCGGCGACAAACTCCTGGCACCGACGAGCGGCGTCCTTCATGTGCCGCCCTTCTGAGTGGTGGGCCGACCTGTCAATCACCGGGGTAATGGCCCGTGAACGGCCCTCCGGTGTTTGGATCGGACGGCTCTTGGACGGGGGTGCCAAGTCAAACAGCGAGAGCCGGACTCGGTGGGACGGTTGGCCGACTCCCCCTCTGCCATACTTCATGCTGTCCACACAGCTCAGTCACACGCACTAAACTAAACACACTAACGTGGTCAGGCCCACTTACAGCTCCCACAAACAGGGCAGGGTGTAAGAACGAGGTTTTAAAAGTGAAGGGTGACGTAAAATGGCTTTTCTATCACATTTTAAGATAAACAACAGTCGATTTGAATTGATTATATTCGCAATTATGTTGATTCTAACTGACATCCAAAGCACTAGATATAAAGCGGTTTTATTCTTTCTCTCTCTGTTGCAAAAACAAAGACGTAATCCAGATAGATTTTATATTTTGTGCAATAAGAACTCAGTTTATGGAAAATGTAAAAATGCCTGTATAAAGGCTAATCAAAGGCTAATCAAAACAAAGAAATATAACACCAATTGTAATATGCTTTTCCCTTTTAAGTTTGCATTGACTGTGTCATAATCAAATGAAAAACACTTGTTAAAAGGGCAATTATACAGCTTTTTGTATTTAACAACTGGGTTGTTTGTGTTGCGGGGGATCCTTTTCTTTTCTGCAAAGGAGACATATCGTCCATGCCAAAAGTATGTCATGACACAGCAAATACATCGTAAGAAAAACATATAAACGCGTATTTCACTTTATTTCTTTGCTTGATTTGTTTTCATGTTTGACTGCCACCTTTTAGTCGTCTAATCGGTCTTCTGAGTGCGTCTCACACGATGTTCAAGTGGGGCTTTAGTGTGATTCTTTATGGTGAAGCTCAGTTTTACAGATCTGTGAATTAAATCAACTAATTGATTCGTCGACAGCCCTGTTCTGTAGGCCTTGTAAATCCTGCACAGCATGCGAGTGTCTTTCTAAGGTTAAATTAAACAGCATGACTCATCGGGGAAAAAATTAAAATAACTTCAGCAGAAGAGACGCAGCAATTGCAGGACCCAGTCCTCTGTGCGCCAATAAAGGCGTCGTGGCAAATTACTGCATGAAAGCAGAGTAAAGATTGTCTGAGATTACAGATTTTATATGTTTGAGAAAGTTTGAATCAACTGATTGTCACAGCGTTGACACACCAAAACAAAAGGAAACATTTATTCATGCTAAACCTGCACAAATAAACACTTCTTCCTAAAAGGTTTTTCGTATTTCTTAATTATTAGTGACCTACAGATTAACAAGTTCAATTTACACACAAAGTTATTAGAGATTTGCTAATTTGAAAAATAAATCACACACAAAATAACACTGTAAATTGAGATTTAATGCTTGACACAACTTTGACTTTGTGTGTCGGATTTCTCTTCATCATTTGCAATATCTCAGTTCTTTTGTGAAAGAATTTTAAAAATCTTCTTTTTTTTAAAATGGTGAATCGATTCAGAATCTTAAAAGATAAGAATCTCGATTCTTGCTTGAATGTATTTTTCCCGCACCCCTTAATCACCACTCATATTCATCCTTCATGTTCACACTTCATCCCTCCAAACGGTGGACGTTTGTCCTCAGCGGGGGGGTCCGTCGGCTGTTGACAGAGGGAAGTCTCTCCGTGCAGGGGGGGGAGCACACGAGGGCAGCAGTCGGCCGGACTGAGGCCTCTCTCTCATCGCACAGAGCAGCAGACAGAGAGTGAGAGCCAGTGACCTATAGATCACTGTGGATGTTATGTCTGCCTCCCATGAGGCCTTTCACTTGGTCTCTTCTGCTGCCGTGAGCCAGACCCCCACATCCTGACCAAACCACACCGACGCAACCAGCAAACTAAGCGGGGGCCCCGGATTCTTCTGCACCGGGCCAGGAACCCGCCGTCACCGTGAAGATTTATGGAGCCCCGGGCAGGTTAACCCCCCCCACCTCCACCTCCACCTCCACCCTGCCACCCCCGCCCAGAGGAGCTCCTCTTTAAACAATAACATCCACATCGGCTGCGTCCTCTCGGGGACGCAGGACAGCGGCGGAGTGCTGAGCACATCTGTTTGTCTTAACAACTGCTGCTGTCTGCAAGGCCAGAGGAGTGGGAGGGGTGTGTGGACACAGCAGCACACAGATGTATAGAGGATGTCGTAAGGTGCATGTCTTCCTGTCCATACATGTGTTCATAGATCGCCTGAAACAACACATCTCACCACCGCCACAATTAGCTTTAACCTCATCGATATGGAACCTCACCTTCCTGATGTCCATTTTCATTTGCTGTATTTTAAACTGAATGTTTCCATCAATATGAGTCAGAGGCATCAGGATCACAGGCAACACAGGAAACAATCAGGATTTGAAGGCAAAACAGGCGTGACAGGACATAATTAAGTGGCAAGAAAGAATCAGCAAGACAAAAGACATAGAAACTAATGTACAGCCTGAGACAGACTGGAGGCACAGGAGGGCGGAGATTTAGTGGCTTCCGACTGTTTTCTAACACCACCCGACAAATGCCAACAATATGCTGCTGGAAGGCATTTATAGAATGTGGAATGACAAAAAGTTAAAAAGTTAAAGCGTCTGCTTTGTACGGCAGCGGCAGAAGAGTTGCAAGAGTCCGATTTGACACACTTATCACGGGACGAGAGACAGTTGACAGGCAAGACAACGGCGGAGGATTTGGGAGTCACAGCGAAAAAGCCAAAGTGCCTATTCGGCAATATTTCAGTCTCGTCATCTCGGGATGACGAGATTGTGAGATATGAAATGCTGATTTTTGCAAATCGAGTTTGACGCATCTTGTTTTTGCATTTCTAGACATTTGCATGTTCATTTCCAATTGGTCGGTTTGTAGACGCGCGTCGCAGCAGCAGTCACATTGACTTACATTTCTGAGGGAGCCTGCGTTTGGTCGCTGAAGCTCTAAAGGGATGGACGTGTCTTCGAGTAACACCTTAGACCACCATTTTTTATTTCTGACGAAAGATTTCTCCATGTTTCTCTCATGATCGTCAGCTTCCTGCACTAATGGGCAGCGTGCAAAATACCCTTGATTGACGCTTCAGACCCCCTGAAAGCCTCAATAGCAAAATGACCAGTTATCACTTGCAAATGGTCGGATTAGTCGGGACCCCGCGATTGCTGCTGTCTGCCGGTCCAGCCGGATCAAACTGCCTGTCTCTCGATAATTAACAGCTTATTGGTTTACACTGAAGATAATACCCTCACTGCCAAACATTAAGGAAGTAACGATAACATTGCACAGCAACTTTCAAGCGATTCTCCGATGTTTCAGAGCTAAAAGCGTCACGCCGAGCAGCAGCAGCAGCCAGCGTGGTGAGACGACTGCAGCGTAACTCCATTACCTCACATATAATCAGAGTACGGACAGCTGACTGGCTGATTAATGGCCTCAGCCTCGCTGCCATGCCTGGATATAGATGCCGGCCGAGAGCAGAGCTGCTATTAGTGGCACTCGCGATATGAGGTTAGAATCAACAGGACTGTCAACATTACGGCCGCATCCCAACCGAGTCGGCCCCCTGTTCACCCAGAAATCATCTGCTTCAGAGTCCAGAAGGTCTCAACATATATAGTCTGTCTGACGGGGCAGCAGACAAAATGTGGGCGAAATTGGAATTTGTCTTCTATTCTTGTCAGTCACCAGGTTATTAAACCAATGTGTTTACAAAAGGCGGTTAAACGTGGAGCAAGGGTCATATTGTTTCAGCGGTCGGGGGAGATATACTTTCTAGCAATCTGTCAGCAGCTGAACACTTCCAGCTTCTTTTTTTCCAAAAACAAAACAGATAATTATTAAACAAGGGCCCACTAGAGCTGCAGCGTATCAAGTCCGGGACCAATGAGTTTAAACAAATATGGATATCAAGAGTTCAGATAAACAACCACTTCATTTGAGTCTGTGCGCGCACAAAAGGTCATTCCAACGTTTGAGAAGCCAGATTTGCCTCGATTCGAACCACGACTCGTGTTCGTCAGCAGACCCGATGCGAAACAAAAGCCACGAACCAGGATCCAGTCACAAGCTTTCTATCGACGCAAGGAGGATCATGTTCGGAGAGTGAGCGAGTGTCTGTCCATGACGAATCCGTGGATCTTTACAAGGACCTCTGGCGGTTCCGGTGACTCACACTTTCTCTGAACTTTATTGTCCGTTTTATTCTGCCATTGACTTCCTGCTGACTCCTCACTCACTGCTCTTAACCACAGGCCAGTAGGGGCCGCTAGTGATGACTCCGCTGAGGGCATCGCCGCTGACCTCTACTCACGGTGAGGAGAAACACTTTGCTCACTTCTATTGTTATGGATGGTGTGTTCGTTGACTGACAGGAAACAGCTGGCGGAGCGACCGCTACACACACTGCCGAGTACATCGCTGTCTCAAACGTCGAGCTGATTGCTTGCATACACCATTTGTGTTGAAGTTTGAATGAAGTGTGTTTTACGACACCTTACAGCTCATAAGTGTCTCGTCGGGCAGTTTACCAATTGTGGGTTGTATTCATTCAATCACACAATACAGCAGGTGTCTTTACAGACACACCTGGCAGAGATCTGGACTCTACTGAGGTCACCTTTCTGGTCGCTAACACACCTGTCAGTGCAGAATCCTAAATTTCATCCAAACGGGCTGCAGACGGAGGCAGCTCAGTTTTCTTTTAATCTGTCGTTATCTCCAAGATCACAGCGTCTGGCAAGAGCGATGCCGAGTGTGAATGTCTCCTCGGGAAAGATGGCATCAGCACAGGCTGAAGGCCTTTTTAAAGTACTTTCCATTTAATTATCTTTGAGCTGTCCTTTCATCTGGAAGTCATGATGGAAACTACGGAAAAAAAGGGCCATAAAACTGAAAATGATATTCTGCACTGAGGCTAATAAGGGCTCGTATTTCCCAGCAGAGGATGTCACTTTTGCCTCATTTTACAGTTCTCTATTGTAATCTTTCCCTTATTACGCAATATTGAGATTTATAGCTCATATGTCCTGACACAATAGGATCATACATGCAGTGTTCCTGCTGTTTTCAGGCAAGAAACGGCAAAATCGTTCCAACACATGAGCGCAATAAAAAAAAGACTCCGAAAGCAGCGTTACATGACAATTTGACACTCATTAAACTGCTGAAAAATACTTTCAGCCCGCATCCTGCAGCTGTCTCATTCCTCAGTGCCGCGCTGTAGGAAACATCCATCCCACACGCTGGAAGAGTTTTGTTGAACCTCGCTGCAGTTGACCGAGATGACCTCGGCTGACCAGAGTGAGGAGTGAGGGCCGCGCCGGGCCGGGCCTGCGGTCGGGGAGAGCCGCTTCGCTTTGGTAACAAGGCGGAAAAGCTTCGGCCCCGAGCGAGCGCTGCGGCCGCTCGGCACCAGACAATTATCTGCGACCCCGCAATGTTCCACAATAACAACGCTGGTAGAAGAGGAGATGAAAGTGGAATTTAGAGAAAGAAATTTAGATGTAAAAATTATTCTGCAGTTCAAAAATAAAAGAATTCCGACCAAACAAACCGAGCAGATGTGCGATACTGTGAGCGTCCCTTTGTCTTACATACACAAACGAATATAAAGCCCCATTCATCTTCCTCAGGTTACCTTAATTATATTTGCAAGTCACAGTGTCGGAGTGAACCACCAGTGCATGTTAAAGCAAACTCTACTGATGTTCTCAGTCACCTCAAAATCATGTCGGGCGGTTCTTGGCGAGACGGTTTCCAAACACAGCTTCTGTTAAGCCACATTCTGGACTTTCAGCCAAAACCATGTGGACGAGGCTGCAGGCAGCTTGATGTGCCACTGACACAAATAAACATCGGTGCAGGCCACAGATGAATACCTCTCTGCCGGTGTGGCAGCCGAGCGTCTGGCCCGTGCATCGGTTGAGCAAAGATACAGGAAGAGTCGTTTCTAAAAAGACATCGAGCTACTGCTGTAGAAACACTGTATCCTGGATCCATGTTTTATTTCTGCTTCAACAGTGATGCCGCAGGACGTCGCTGCTTTAGCGCCTCGACTGTGTCCAGCTCGTTGCTGTGAGAGCTCCGGGTTAAGACCACAGCCCTCTGGAGACTACGGCCTCTCACATCTGCAGAGCTCTCAAACCAGCTGCATGTAACTCAAAAATAATTGCTTCCTCCACAACGTCCAGGACAGCATGATGTGTGTGTGTGTGTGTGTGTGTGTGTGTGTGTGTGTGTGTGTGTGTGTGTGTGTGTGTGTGCTATCTAGCGTGCTCCTCCCTGCAGGGATGGCAACTAAATCAACATTTTGCAACCATTTATCTTCAGCTGGCTTTGTAGTTTGTCGTTGGCATCATCCGAGTGACACATAATAAAAGGAAGGGGACACCATCAGTGCTGTCATTTAAATGTGTACAAAAGTACAGAAGCCGTCTTCGAAACATGGGATGAAATGCTAAATTAGCCATATTGTGAAGGAAATAAGAGTATTGGTATGATCGGTGGAGAAGATGATAATGCTGCAGACAAGTGGTCACTGTTCAAATCCATAGTAAACACCATGAATCCAACCTGACCACAGCCACACTGCTCCGAGGAGGAGCAGACTTCGAAGCTGTCATATCTAACTTTTTAAAGCGTGCAGAGAGGTGAATGTTTCTCTGAGTTTAAAGAACACAACAAAAGGAGGTGCATACCCGTTTCTGTATCATATGCAGTGCAGAAACCACACAGCAAGGAGCGCTTGCCAACAAACGTACCACCACAACTCTCATGAACGACACTTTTTAACTGCCATGAATGTTATTTGTGTCATTATTTAATATGCTTGACCACATATCATCATTTGTACAACTTGTGTTCATGAACGTTGATTTGTTTGGATTTACACCTGATGGGAACTATGTTTACATCCTATGTTGTGCTGGGGACACATTTAGTCGTGGCAATCTCCTAAAAGAAGACATTGGAAGTGGCAGAAGTTTCTGTCGATTTAAGTTTAAAGTGATAACGAAGTGCTCGTTTCTGGAGATCAATCTTTTCTCAAGTGGGCTGCTTTCCCTCTCAGTTGTGTGCAGCCAGCGACGTTTATTTATTTTAGCGTTTCGTCGTGCATATTTGCGTGCAATCAGTTTTTGTGTCATGTGAATGCCAGCTGATTTTGTACGTTGAAATGCATTTCAACGGTTCGGCGGCGGATTGACGACGGTGGTGTTGACTTGAGATGCACGGCAGGCGAATAAATCCATCAGTAACAGCAGAACTAAGGTGTCGTGTGTTTCCCGGAGGGAGCGATAACGCGCATCATCTGAACGTGTACATCAGCGTGAGTGAGTGTTGTGCTGGTACCGTGAGCTAAGCGGTGGAGCCAGTAGTAGCAGAAGTCCACGCCCACGAAGGTGAGCCACCAGGTCCAGGCAGAGTCCCACGGCAGATCCAGCAGGCGGTACCGGTTCCACACGAATATGTAAGCAGTCAGCTCGCAGCTTCTCATGAGCAGCCTGAGGGAGGGACGGACAGTCCACGGCGTTAGTACAATATGCGGTTGGTGTTACAGTTGTACTGTTCATTCACTTGTTTTTAAGACTGTCCCGGTGCTCTTGCTGCACCAGACACCTTCGGGTGTCGTGTCCGTTTCAGCACGGGTGTTGATAAACGAAGCCATTTCCTGCATACATATATACGTCTAAATCAATCAAAGCAAATAACAAGTAACGATGACGTTAGTTATTGTGTGCGTTCCACATTAATGGCACAATAACTGAACAACACCTGCTTCCTGCTGCTTACATCACATTACCTCATTTTGGACGAGGTAACAGCAACGTGTTTAATGTTTCTTAAAACTCGTGAAATATATGTTGGGTTGAGCGGCGTGACGCCGTAGGCAAAGGTTGCCGACGCAGGCACCTCAACAGAAACTCTCGTAGCGCACTACTGTCCTCGTACGACATGCAGCGCAACCGTGCCATCATTTCAAACAGTATGACCCGACTGTGAGCTGCCTGCAACACTCACAGTGGGATTCTGGAGATCATTCCACACGATACGGAGGTGAGTACGTCACTGATGGTGACCACTGGGGATCCTGTCTTCAGCAGGCCCACCACCATCTCCAGCACCATCAGCCCCACAAAGAAAGGAGTGGCCTACACACACACACACACACACACACAGAATCATGATTCAGCACTGTTGCAAACTGTGAAAACAAATGAGTTTCAAGTCCACTCTTGCTTTTGGTGGGTTGTGTTGAGCTTGACTGTTTGTCTTGGTAGACGAGCTGAAAGCCGGCAGCACTTTCATGTCGTTGGCGTCGCTGTGCCGATCTGAAGCAACCGGTCTGAAGCCGCAACACGTTGGCAGATCGGAGATCACAAACATTTGTCTGAGCAGATCTGTGCTGGAGGAAGAAATGACCTCATTGGTTGCTTAGGACACCAGCGCTAACAAACCACACCATGAAACTGGATTGTCGTGATGTTTGCTGAAACCACATAACCTGTGGTAATAACCAGGGCTGTGGAAACTTTTTTAAATGAATAATAGGAATCATTTTTTCTTCACTTTGTTGCTATAAGTACCTTAAATTAAAAGGTTCTCCGTACGACAATCAGAACATGAATATAGCAAACGAACCAGGATAATAGTGGCGTTATGTCTACCTGAGCAGCGGATGAAGTGCTTCTCCCTCTGTGTCTGTTGGAATCTGAGCTGCTCCGTGCTTTGTTGACTCAGCCGCCCGCCCGCGCCTTTTAAATCATGTTAGCATGCAGCTCTGTCAGCGCCGTTGCCGCTGTTTGCACTTTTAGCAACGTTAGCTGCTAGCCGCCGGCTCAGCAGTCGCCAAGTTGAGTGCGGTGGGGAGGCAATCCTCTCAATCAAAGATCTGCTCTGAATATTACATTTAGAACCTTTAAGCGACTTAAGTGTTATTAATAAGTTGCTCTTTTTCAAAAATAATCATAATAGTCGTTTTCCTGTATTGCCAACTTGTAACACATGCTGCAGCAATATGGCTGCTCAATGTGCATTCGATGTTTTTCATTATAAATTAGCAAATTTTTATGCACAAGACGCCACATGCTTCACTGTTTTCCTTCGGGGTTTTTTTCGGTGGCAAAAACAAAAATTAAAATGACAAAATTACAATTTGCAAAAGTTGTAAAAGGATGGATTACATTTAGTAACCAGTTGTGACAAAACAAATGGTAAGCACTCAGCAAACAGTCAGTGGCATGCCTCTATTTCTAACTGGGCTGGAAACATGTAACCTCTTAATGGGTCTGTCAAACATGGAACAAATTAGTGAGGGACGGGGTTAGCAAACAGGTCACGAGTGCGACTTCAGCGGCGTGTCAGACCTGCTGGTTAGCTTTAGCTTGAAGGCGCTCATTGACCAAGTGACTCCAGTCGTAACTGGGACACATGGCCCCGCCAAGAGCGAGGAGCGAGGGACGTGACGAGACCGCAGAGGAGCACATCTGCAGGTGGGGAGGGAGGAAGTGTGTGTGTGTGTGAATGGAAGTGAGAGGGAGTGTGCATGCATGTGTGTGCATAATCCACATGTGAATGCCTCCACTTTAACATGCAGGTGTGTGATGCGAGTGTGTGTGTGCACAAGCAGAGGCGAGAGCACCACCGGGGACCTGCGATCACACGCAACGCTCCCAACATCTGGCAGCAGACTGCAGCGCTGCAGCCAACAAATGGGCTCGCGGCGCAGGCGGACCTCCTCCAGACCTCCTCCGAACCCGCTGAGAGACAGATTATCATTGTGGACGCTGGCCGAAAAAACCTTTGCCTCCTTTTTTTCCCTCTCCTGTCGAGCAGATAGTTTTACCTCTGCAGCCCAGCGTTCGACAGCTCAGGGCAAAATGATTCAGCAGGGCAAGTTGATTCTCATGCTGCGCAAGAAAAGAAGGCGAGGGGGAAAAGGCTCGTCTTTGTTTTCAACACTGTCGCCATTGTTTTTTTTTTGCTCATTCCTCTTCGCTTTATTTGATGTAATTTGTCCTCCATCTGTGTGTTTCTTCTGTTTCAGAGTGATATAGCTGCATATTATGTTACAAAAACACTGAAAACTAGCATTTTCTTTTCCCTTATCTCAAAGTAATTGTGTTTTTTGAATATATTTTTGGTTAGATGCCTGAAGTAAAGGTCTGGGGTTAACACGAGCTGAAGAGATTTTTAGTTTTTCAGTAAATAACCCTCCCATGCTTCAAGCTTTTCTGTGTCTTAAAAAAGGTCATCAAGTGGCAAAACGAGACGACGAAACGTCATCGCTAGAACCTCCTTCAGCTTAGAACTCTTCAAAAATCTAAAAAAGTGGTTTTCAATTCTGAAGATTATCTCGCTGAACACAATGTGTAAGCATCATGAAGCAACAATCCGTTTGGCTTTTTGTCGTGGGAACCAGTGAGACGCTAACTTCCTGGTTGGCCGACAACATTGCGTCACCCCTGCAGCACTCTAATTCACCCTCAGTAGCTGTGTGTTTGGATCTAGCGTGCACTGAAAATATCTCTTCTTGTGTTTTTATCTTTCTACAAACAAACTAAAAATGACACTGAAGAAAGCTGATTTTAAACTGCAACACTCTTGCGTCCTGTGCGGACCGTTTGTTGTGGCATCTAATAATTGTATTTTATGTTCTTCTCAGTTCGGGCCTTGCATGGAACGAGACATTTGTGGACCAGATGTCTGCATTTTCCCCAAAACAGCCTTTTTTATAAGGTCACGGATGACTGACAAGCAGGCTGACAATACACTTCCATCACTGCTGTCTGACAACAATATTGTGTTTGCGTTCAAAATCACTGAGACTTGGCAACAACCCACGGAGCAATCACTCCAAACAACTCTAAAATTTGAAGATTGTGTTTTGTTGTTTTGATTGTTTCTAATTAATTTGGCCCGTTGGGATCAGAGAGCAGAATAATGAATGACACAAAAACAAACTGCAAACAGTGCTGAGTCACACACACACACACACCCATGCAAACTTGTATCACCATCGAGCCCTGCGGCAATGACACATTTGTTTGATGACGTTTGGTAGTGGGTTATAAGGACTCCTGCTGATGTGCCTCATAAAACCTCATCGCAAACACGCGCTGTTAAACCTGCACCAGACGTTCGCCACAATAAACGGCAACTGAGACGCTGTAAACTGACAGTAAGAAGCAGACGAAACCCCAAAACTTATTTTAAATCGTGCATTAAGTAGACGTGGGAAAATATTCAGTGGCAGTTACATCTGAAGTCTGACTATCACATTACACGACGAAGACATATCGTCAAAGATCACATGTTATGTTTCTGGATTAGTATTACTGCTGTATTAATGTGTATGTTGCATTTGAACTCCTTTATGTCCTGTTGGCTGGTTTACTCTACAGTAAGGCTTCATATTCTATAAGGCCATCGTATGTTTGTAGCGTCGCTTCACCCTTCAGTTTTGGAGACATACATTTGGAGATACGTGGTTTTCACTGGACAGGAAGGGTGTATACAACTGTAATCTGAAAAGTAACTGAAGCTGAAGATGTACAAAAAGTACATTTAGCAAGTAAAAAATGTATAAATACTCTGTTTGTATATATAATATTTTTATTTTATTTTTAGTTATTGTGGATTTTTGTACTTTTACTGAGTTGATATTCTTTACTGTTTATTACTTATTTATAATATTGCTGCTCTTGTTTTTGTACCTTGTGTGCATGGTCCACTTTGCTGCTGTGATGCTGTAAATGTCCGCACTGCCGGACTAATAAAGGATTATCTTATCGTATTTTATCTTGTCTTAGTAGAGGCATAAAGCTGCGTACAATTTAAGTAGGCTACTCCAGTAGCTCAAAGTTGCACTCTAGTACAGATATAAAGTACTTTACATTCATGTGGTGCAAATGGGACAAACATGTTGACATTTGAGCAGCTTGGAGCATTGAATGTTTCAGAAGTATATGCTCGAAAAGTTCCTAAAACACTGAATCAATTATCAAATCGATTACTGAATTATCGATGAATTAAAATCTTTGCAGCTCGAGTTGATACTTGCAAACTTGTTTTTGTGAGATCTATTAAATGTAGCACGTGTGTATGTTTTCGTTTTAGGACGCTGCGTCCTCCGCCCTTGAGTGACAATAAAGGTGCCCTGAGGCGCCTCGTGAGACTTTGACACAAACAATCACCGCGTACTGCTGGAAGTGAGTGAGACTGAGAACTGTACCCACCTGCTGCACATACTGAGGTACATCTTCCAATTTCTGATAGGATGATTCGTTCGGCGTGAGCATGAAAAACATGGACCGGAATCCCTCCGACGAGTAGCCGGGCTCCACAGCTTCAGCCATTGGCACTCACACACACACAGCACTGTGCTGCTTCAGGTGAGCGTGTGTTACCTGTGCAGGTATTTAACTCTCTCTAAGGTCCGCACTTGTTTTTCTCTCCGCTGCAGGTTCAGTAGGTCAGTCAGCTCGCGGGCTGGACAGCGTGCCAAAGCTCCTCGCGTACAGGAAACCGTGTTCGTGACAGTTAGACGCAGAACAGTCACTTTGTGACCGTTTACCCGAAAGTCCTGCTTCGTTGATATCAAAGGAGGCGAGGTCATCTTCAGTCACTCTTCAGTGCTTCAACTGGTGACCCGTTCCGTGTGACTTTGATCTCGCGAGAGCTTGCAGAGTTGTGGTTTCCCTGTGTGGTGTTGGGACGTGTGATACCAAACTTATTTTTAATTCGATGATATGATCATTTAAAAAATGACCAATTCTGATCATTTATTGTGTGACATTTCAAAGCAAAGATCATTTTCAGTACTATGTGTAAAAAAGGCGTTTTTATAGAAATACTATGATTAAATAATAACTTCCAGGGTGGCTCTATATTTGGTCAAGGCATTGTTTATGACATGTTTGTGGACACGTGAATCATATAACGTATGTGCTTGTTATGTATATATGTACAATCGGATAAAAAACAAGAGCAGTCACAAGTTGACCAGCAAAGATTTTTCACGTCCTTAAATTACTTTAATTGTGTTTTTTAGCCGTGTACATAACTGCCGCAAATTGATAACTATCGTTAAATTAAAATCATGAGCATACAAGTCACCAGATGCTTCCAGCTACGTTGTCCGAGGTCATGTACGGAACATCAAACACCATGACATAGACTCAAACACGAGTATTCTAGTGACTGCAACTGTTTTGATGCTTTTAATGGTTTTATGTGAAGCACTTTGAATTACCTTGTTGTTGAAATGTGCGATACAAATAAACTTGCCTTGCCTTACCTTGTCTCATGTTTCACTGTTACTGTTCGTTGAAACTGAACATTTTTCCTTATCCAATGTAAAGGTCCATGGACGGAGGATGTTGTACGGCATATTTGTATGCATACAGTCTTTTCAAAATAAACTTCTGTCTTCACAGGAAACAGCTCAGTTAGGTTTAGGAAAATATCGTGACATTTAGTTAGGTTTAGGAAAAGATCGTGAGATACTTAGTTAGGTTTAGGAAAAGATCGTGAAATACTTAGTTAGGTTTAGGAAAAGATCGTGAGATACTTAGTTAGGTTTAGGAAAAGATCGTGAAATACTTACGTAGGTTTAGGAAAAGATCGTGAAATACTTAGTTAGGTTTAGGAAAAGATCGTGAAATACTTACGTAGGTTTAGGAAAAGATCGTGAAATACTTACGTAGGTTTAGGAAAAGATCGTGAAATACTTACGTAGGT
The DNA here is from genome assembly GCF_949748355.1 of Melanostigma gelatinosum. NCBI lineage: Eukaryota > Metazoa > Chordata > Actinopteri > Perciformes > Zoarcidae > Melanostigma > Melanostigma gelatinosum. The sequence continues at coordinate 3,896,428 of NC_136642.1, read as the reverse complement.
TTAGGAAAATATCGTGAAATACTTACGTAGGTTTAGGAAAAGATCGTGAAATACTTACGTAGGTTTAGGAAAAGATCGTGAAATACTTACGTAGGTTTAGGAAAAGATCGTGAGATACTTACGTAGGTTTAGGAAAAGATCGTGAAATACTTAGTTAGGTTTAGGAAAAGATCGTGACATTTAGTTAGGTTTAGGAAAAGATCGTGAAATACTTACGTAGGTTTAGGAAAAGATCGTGAAATAGTTAGATTTAAGAAAATATCTCGAAATACTTACGTAGGTTTAGGAAAAGATCGTGAAATAACTTAATTAGGTTTAGGAAACGATCGTGTACTACTTAGTTAGGCAACAAAACGTAGTTAGGTTCAGAAAGGATCATGGTTTGGGTTTACATAACTAGGGAAGTTATCGTTATTTAAGTACAGAAGTTACGTGACGAATGACTCAACAATGACTTCTCCTCTCACACAGGGGGAGAAAGACCCGTATCTGTTTAACCCCTCCCGGCCAGCCAGTGTAGGTTTCTGCGGTTTTATACTTCCTGGTTAATGATTACGTGGATTACATACAATTTGCTTTTGTGGGATGTCTGTAAATTACAGTGCATTCATTTTTTGTAGGAATAGCTACGAACAGCCTATCTTGAGACGGTGCCCTGTTGACTCTCTAGACTTGCCTGCACTCACACATACACGCAACTTCATATTGTTTGGCAAAGAGACGAAGGATTCTGGTGAAACTGACCATAAAGCCAGTTTTGTCAGCCACCGCGAAGTAGATTAGCCAAATCAGATACAGAGACGATATGAAGCCGAGTTACGCAGCCAAATATCTGCTATTTGCTTCGTGAGGGTAGGATTCAAGGACAGACTAAAGGTGTGATATAGTTCAGCGGTAGAAAGCGGTTTTACCTGTTAGTGTACATTCATACTTAATTATGTTCTGTGCTTCCACAGGAACACTCACCTGATCTTTTGACACGTTTCAACTTGTGTGCTGTTAACTGTCAAATCTCTGGCAAGAGAAAACGCCAACATTCATGACTTTGATAATCATGGAGATCGTAAAGATAGTGTTATTGTACTTACATGACTATTTGACACTGGCCTGTAGGCCATGAGTTTAACACATGCAATTAACTGCACAGGTTTTGAGCTAAATTTGCACACGTTTATGTTGTTTGTTTTTTAGTGAACAAGCAGTGACTTATGTTTGGAAAAGTTCAGTTTGTTAGATGATTGAAGCTGAGTAGTAGAAGTGATTTTTCTCCGTTTTTGTGAGTACTAAAAAAAGAAGAAAGGATCACTTTCTTCCCTGTGGTTTGCTTTGGGGGGGAAGAAAAAATAAATTAAAACCCTCACATGCCGCATGAGGTGCCTCCTCAAAAAAATTAGAATGCACCATCACAATGTGGTGAAAGATGAGATCGAGTCAAGAAATTATTTTCAAACTGGATTTTGTAACAGAATCCGATCCTTTGCGGGTTCTCTCTCTCTCCGAGTCTTGGCAGGAGTCCCGACCCATGCCCCGAGGTGAAGGTGAATTTAGCATACAACCCCCCCGGCTTTCTACACTCTCTGCAATGTTTAATTCATGTCAGCTTCACTTCTTGCAACACACACATATGGACGGACGGCTGCACAGATGGGAGACAAAAAAGAAGTTCTCGAATCATGTTGCATTCCATTTGCCATTGGTTAAAGTTTATTCGATCTGCAACTGTCCCTGAAAGGATTTAATAAAATGCTTATTTCAGGTTTCAGATTTACAAAATGTCATCTCCAGGCAGAAAAGTGTTGACCAAAGAACTGTCAGTGTTTATTACTGCGAGAGCTGAAATAGTGTGGGTATAAAATTATCGTTACGGTAAGACAACACAGAGAATTATTTACAGATCATTTATATTTGCGAGGCAAATTTGATTTCCTGGCACTTGATTTGATCAGCAACTCAATTACATCGTAATTTACATTCTGCACAGTAGAAACTGACCGAGTCTGATCAAGGACTGCTTCTCTCAAGGCACACAGTGCGGAATGTTTACAACAGTTTGACTAAGTATGATTTCCCAAATGTTATGCAATACCCAGTGTTTTGGGTGATCCAAAAACAACACATTTCAATGTTGATATTATCTAGTTTTGGCTTTTTATCAAGGGCAATTTTAACCAATGGCGCTTTTGAAACATGTCAACATCCCCCTTTATTTGCTCAGTTCTTTAAATTGACATTTTGCCTGCATGCTGGCTGCATTATCTTACCACACGTCACTCCTCTGTATATTTGTACACTTATTTAGCATCGTTGCATGACGATGGGCGAATCAGCAAACAGCAGTCCTTCTAAGGACGGTCCTGAGGCAGGGCCTGTCCTCTGAGGGGGGTGGGAGGGGGTCGTGCATCATAAGTGAGCGTGCTCGGAGCTCTGGTCGCTGTCGTGACTGTCCTCGTTGGCTAAGGAGTCCGTCGAGTGGTGGAGCGCCGCGATGCCGGAGAACTCTGACGGCAGCAACGTCCCCTTTTTCACATTCACCAGTTCTTTCTCCCGAGCTGCCGCCCCTTGCTGGCCGCCCTTCACCCTCTTCCACTTCATCCTCCTGTTCTGGAACCACACCTTCACCTGCGGGGGAGAACAAACAGACACACACAACAAGAAGCAATTAGGAAGTCTTAGTTGCCTGCAACTTGGCAGCTGTTTCTACTGCAGCAATTATGTGTTGTTGCACCGCTCCATCTGCCACCCGGCGTCTACCTGTTTTTCCCCTGACTCAACAGCCCCGACCGTATCTACGTCTCTCAGATTGATGATGAAGCTGTTGCTTAAAACGGGTTACACTTCAAGTAGCGGCAGAGGCCCCCTGAGTGTCGACACATGCTGCGCCTGAAGGGGGGGGGGGGTTATTTTTACGGGAGTGTCATTCTGAGGGGACGGAGCGGTCACATGGTCAGGAAGTTAGTTGGTTGACAGCACAAACGTTTTGTCTTTAACGTCCGGGGCGTACGCCGCGCTGAGTATCACCTCGGATACTTTACAAGCCTTTTCTGAGAGCGGGGGGGGGGCAGGCTCGAATGTCAAAACCAAACATGTGATCCTCCAGGCTTACGTGCACACACACACTATTCAGACTCACACACCAGCACTCTACCTGCACTGATTGACGAATACTGATCGACAGTGACGCTGACAGTGAAATCCCAACACATCGCACTCAAAGACAGCATTTCAATGACTTGATGTCAACGTGTCAATACAACCTTCTTCACACTAAAATGTAGTCATTTAAATGCCATAAAAACAATAGTTAGATACATTTTTTAGGTTCAAATTAAAAAGTTTAGGCAAAATGTTGCCAGATCTAAAAATGCATGATTGCTGATCACTTCATTCCCAGTTTCTTTCCTGTCTCGAGCCGTTGTAACCTCCGACTGTATGAAACGTTTGGCCCCTGTAGCTCCACCTCTGCCATCAACAAAACATCCATCAAATTTCTCCAAAACTGCTAATGCTGCAAATGCCGTCGCCAAATGTTTGTGTTGCCAATATTCAGCTCTCTATCTCCTGCCGTATATATTTTTCCGTGACAAAATGGTCACACGCGATTAACGCTGCATGAGCTGAAGACACTCGATGCACATTTTATGCTTCGCGGCACAGAAAGATTATTTTCAACAGTCCAAGGCTGAAGTGGAATTACGAAGGCAAACTCTGTGCTTGGTGGTTAGATGGGGTTTTGCCTGACATGGCGGTATCTAGAAGTACTCCTCAAATTCAGTTTCTTCGTAATATGGAGCAAAGGCAGAGGTTTACTTTCACCATTTCTAATACGTGTATCACTTTTCATGTCACAATTTCCAGTTGCTCTCAGATTGCGTAAGAACTTTAATGAGACTGTTCAGGTTTACGACTCACATTACTTTGAGAGGCCCCTAAAACACACTTGCGACATTTATATTGACCGGGAAGAAATCATTAGATGCCCCTTCCACAGTACTCCGAGTGCCGCGATACATTTTTAACACGGGTGTCTCAAGTGGGAATTGAACCGCTAATCCCGACAACATCACGACAGCAAAATGGTTTCAGTATCTGCGGTACGAACGGCATTTCTTTTGAGACATTCGAGGCCTGTAGATTTCTAATCAATACAATATGTGATGACAAGAAAAGCAGGTGCAACTAATAACATGCATGATGGCTCTGTTCCATTTAGGTGCCCCAGTAAGAATTATCTTGCACAATAAAAAAGCAGGGCCCTGGTACTAAATGGAATGGAGCCATTTGTTTTTGAATAAAAAATGTCCACAGTCATCGACTCATTTAGTATTTTGCATGTACTTGTGCTCATGCAATCTTTGTACCTTTCGTATGACATACATGAATCTTTACAACACATAATTCTGTTTCCTCAGACGCAGTGAATTTAAGATGATGCGCAGAGTTCGTGTTGACGAAGTGAGTTCGTAAATCGCCACTTTGAGCGTCAGAGCGCACAAACTGGCCTCTTCGCACTCCGTCTGAGGAGACGAAGCAGCAGAGCGCCAAGCGCAGTGAACGTGTGATGAACGGCTGAAATCACACATTCACACAGACTGTAGGTCCATCATTTTATTTACTTTACACAAAACTTTCACCAAAAAGGACTTCAAGCATCGCGACCAGTAGACGGAACCCGAAGATCATTTGCAAATAACTGTCTGAACCGCGGGTCGGGTATCCACACTCTGACGTGGATCCGAGTGGACTTTCTACGCACCAGCGGAAAGTAGAAGCTCTATCTTTGGCGTCTGAAGTTGGGATTTGCATCCGAGACATCAGCTGAAACTCTCAGGTTTCTGTCTCCAGGCTGTTTTTTCTACACTCAATCTGTACGGCATCACACTGCAAAATATCACTGGTGAGGTGTCAACTAAGTGTGACCTACAGCTCCCAAACGGGTCTCAGAGAACGAAGCGGCTGTACGCCGCGTCCCCCCCCACCCCGTCCCATTTGTCTCCTGTTATTTATTTCACAGTCCAGCATTTTACAGCAGCCGGCCCACGCTCGGAGACCAATTTGTGCATACAGGGGTGGTGGGAGAGAGGAAGTGACTTGCTAGACAGCACTTCCTTCAACCCGTCTCCCTGCCTCGACTCTGGCCCGCTTGAAAGAATGGACAGGAACATCTGGAATATGATAGTCCCCGTCTCACGGCCACATCTGGAGCACAATAGCCCCCTCGAACCCAAGTTACAAAAACACAGTAGCGAGCTGAGAAAAGGCTTCTCGTCGTCCCGAGGCCGCCTCTGTTTTCACAACATGGCATTAATGTGCTAATGGGGGGAGGGTTGGATAATGTCTGAACCCAGGGGGGAAACGAGCTGCGGTGGGTGGGAACATACTTGTCTTTCAGTGAGGTCGAGGTTGACGGCGATCTCGTAGCGCCTTAGTCGGGTTAGGTAGTTGTGGTGGGCAAACTCGGCCTCCAGCTCTCGGATCTGCTCCTTGGTGAACGCCGTCCTCTCCTTCCTGGGTTTGCTGCTCACGTCGGACTTGTAATTCCCGTCCTGGGACTCTGAAACCAAACACCACACGGGTTTCTGTTTCCACTCAGATTTATATGCAACAACAATACAAAATAAAGCCAAGGCCATGTGGCAGGTGCAAGCCAGCAGGGGAATCTGCAGATTTATTGTTAAAAACATGGAACAAAGCAGCTTTGCATGATACGTGAAATTTATATGTTTCTTTTTTACGTAAGAACTGACAGACTGCTCCTCGTTTGATGGCAAAATCTGCCAAAGTACCATTATTTTCCCAAACATTTTTTGTTTTTCTTTCCCTTTTTCAGCCTTGCATGTTTTGATTGACATTTCTTTTGCACATTTCAGAATGCCAGTAAAACAATACGTTTTCAGCAATCAAAAAACAAATACTAAAGCGTTGAGCTTACAGGAGATAACATTAAATATGACCTGATATATGGGATGCTGGGGGACCCTTTAATAAAAGTATCATATATCTATGTGTGAGCAGCGAATGCAAGGCTACTTGCAACATATTCTGCATTTCATTGAGGAAAATGTGGGCTACACTTGTGAAAACAAATGCCCAGCATGTGTCATGTCAACTTCAGCTCATCAACCCGGACAAACGCATTTTGTTTTGTTGTTTCCACTTTCCGAAAGGCAGCACGCACAGTCAATTTGCCTTCAAAACGTTCCTATTGTTACAGCCTTTTTGTGGTTTCTCCGTTGGAAGCGCTTCACTTACACATTGCACTCGAAGGCGGCAGGGATTGCACGCTAATTCATCTGCGGTGCTGTTAATCCGGCAAGTCAGACTGCAAAATAGTCCTGCAGCCTGATGAGCCAGACTCACAAATGCTTGCGAAGCCTCGAAGCCACGTCAGAGGACCAGCTACCTCTTCACCTAAGAACTCCACCCGGAGGGACTCCTGTCGGTTTGTTTGTTTATGTCAGAAAGAGGATCTTCCTTCTAATTAAGTGTGGGATTTTTTTTCAGAACAAAATAACTCCCTTGAGAGGCTGAAGAGAAGATGAGGGGTAAACTGCTCTAAAAAAGTTATATTTGTATGGCACATCGCTTCAGAGCCAAGGACAAACAGATATATAAACTACAAGAGTTGAAACCGATCATTGCTTGACCCGCAGCCTGTGTCCGGCTCCCCCCATGACCTTACCTTTCCCTCCCTGTAATTTCAAACCGAGCGCACAAACGGTGTCGTGGCTGATTGACACGGCCCTTCAGACGTATTTATCCTCTCCCTCTCTCTCTCCCTCTCTCCCTCCCTCTCTCTCTCTCTCTCTCTCTCTCTCTCCCTCTCTCTCCCTCTCTCTCTCTCTCTCTCTCTCCCTCTCTCTCTCTCTCTCGCCCTCTCTCTCTCTCGCCCTCTCTCTCTCTCCCTCTCCCTCTCTCTCTCCCCCCCTCTCTCTCTCCCTCTCTCTCCCTCTCTCTCTCTCTCCCCCTCTCTCTCTCTCCCTCTCCCTCTCTCTCCCTCTCTCTCCCTCTCTCTCTCTCTCTCTCCCTCTCTCTCTCTCTCTCGCCCTCTCTCTCTCTCGCCCTCTCTCTCTCTCTCTCGCCCTCTCTCTCTCTCTCCCTCTCTCTCTCCCCCTCTCTCTCTCTCCCTCTCTCGCCCTCTCTCTCTCTCTCTCTCTCTCTCCCCCTCTCTGTCTCTCTCCCTCTCCCTCTCTCTCTCTCTCTCTCTCTCCCTCTCTCTCCCTCTCTCTCTCTCCCTCTCTGGTAAACACAGACATTGTGTAAAGAGAAATAAAAGAATAACACAGCCAGCTGGTTGGGACCAGCAGGCCTGGAGTTAAAACGAGCGGCGGGCTTTTATGAGACAGCCACTACACCACAGCAATTAGGTCCCCGCTGTAACTTTCATCTCCCCACAAAAAAGGGGGAATAATATGAGAAAAATAAGCGCCACCAGACAGGGCACGTCATCTCGGGTTCCTAAATGAACTGAGCCCAGTGCAGGAGGGCCCCTCTCAAAACTAATGTCTGAAGAAATACATTTTTATTTTCTCTCTCATGGTGGAACTTTGCGTGGAAGTTTTTTTTTCCTTTGGTAAAATAATATTGCACCGACACAAGAATGAAGTCGAACCGTGAACCGACACATCCGCAATGTTTTTCTAACGCTTCTTTTAGGAAAAAGCGTCTGCCAGCGAGAGGCCTCCAGCGCCTCACAAAATAAGACTTCAAGCACCTTTTTATTGTTCCACGCAGAAAACCCAGCAACTTCTTTTTTTTAAAAAAAGGACGACCACTCCCATGACAGCACCAGTCAGTGTCGCACCAAACCACCAGACCACAAAAAATGAGCAGGTTCCGCAGAAACCAGACACCCAAAAATACCAGGGAGCTGGCTCATCTCATCAGCCCACCCTGCGGCCCTCCTCGAGGAAACAATCACAAGTATCGGACGCAGAGAGTTGAGATGCCTCACATTCGAAGGCTGAACCTAACATGGAAATGAGCTCTCAGGGTTTTGTTATTATTTCTGTATCTGAGGCTTTTGTTTCTGCTCAAGTCCAGATGGTGAAACCTAACCGTGGCTCTATCTCGTGCAATTTGGCGGCGGTGTGATATTTAGACAGCTGATTGAGTCAGCAAACCTAGTTCGCCCCGATAATCAGCGTGATTGGCGTTCGCGTGGCGGGAATGCACGGCTCGTGTAATGTGCCGTATCGCTATTGTTACAGGGCAAGTGCGATTCGGAGGCAGAGGCTCGGTTTCCAAATTATCTGACAAAGGAGGAGAGGAAATAGGAGGTGGTGCGCTGAGTTTGTGGATAAAATATACTTTTGCAACATTTTGCACTTGGATAATGTAGTTATATTAGACATTCAGCACAGACAGAACTATAAAACTGGAAATGAGGCCGTGTGGGCTCTGAAAGGCTCTCTGTGTTACATGATCCGTGTTGCATGAATCTTTAATTTAACTCTCTAGTTCCTGCTAAATCAGTGAGTAGTGTGCATTCTAACTCTTTCTAGTGCTTGGTGTCATGACCTGAATTATCACAAATACATATTTCCAGTGCAGTCACGTCTATTCATGACCCTCCCTGTCAGAGGGGAAGGCTCGCTCTCTGAGGTGACCTGCAGCATCCTAATCACATGCAGGCGTTTCAGTCGCTGGTCAAGTGCAGGTGACACGCTGCCGTGCACACAAAGAGGCCTATAAAAAGGGCGGCGGGTCGGCGCTGAGGGCCCGCACTCCTCAAATGGACAGAGAGAACGGCGAGCACACTTTCCCTGGAAAACTTAAGATCTCTCGCTAATATCACGTTCCCGCTGCAAGAACTCCGGCGACCCGACCCCGGCAGTTTGTCACGGCGTGATTGATTATCGCGGTGACGGCAAGTTGGAAATGTCCTGCATGTCATCGGGGAGGCGTCGCCTACTTGAGTACAATCCTTAAAAAGAGAGATTTGTTCATACATGTGCAAAGAGATGGGTTTTTTTTGTCCCCTGTTGGTTAGAATTTGATTGTATTATTATTAATATACAGCTTATATAATTAAAGGACAATGTAAAGCCTTCAATGTCGCTTTATAATTTGTGGTTTATCTTCAAAAACTACACACACCGGCCAACGACTACATAGAGATCAAAGCCAGAAGTCAAGGCACAAATTTGAGAAAGTCATAAAACAAAAAATAAAAGTGTTTTGAAGCTCACGGCGCTGGTTCACTTTACTGTACAGAACATACAGTCCGTCTGGTGACTATTTATATTCTTATATATATATATATATATATGAATATAAATCCATTTAATAAATCTGACTCCTGATAATAAGAGTTTACTTGTGGTATTAAAATGATTTTGAATCCTTCTTAAAAGTCCATTTATTTGAGGATGAAATAAAACCAATATCACATCCTACACAGATACTAGAAATCTGCAATCATTTCATTTTATTTCAGTAAAACCTGCCTGTGATTTATCTGAACATCAACATTTAGAGAAGAGGAAAAGGCTGAAAAGCCTCCGTGTGTCGGGTGTTCAGTGTGGCTGCGAGGCGCCGGTGAAGCCTTCTACAATCCGTGACATTGATTCTTTACTGTGAAACTCACTTTCTGCCCTCTGACGTGTGTCGCAACAAACCAGGTGTGATTTTTTCAAAACAAAGCATGGCCAGGAGTCAGATGTGCCCACACTGGTAACGATGTGGCCTTTCGCACCACGCTTCAGTCCGCCTGCTGCAGCAGCCTCTGCGTGTCAGCCGACACCTTAAAACTGCTTCTCACACCGTTTTTCTGTTTTCCTATCGGAGCTGCAGACCTCTCAACAGTAATGTGCTGTTGAAAGATTGAGTGCGTTATTCTTTTGCTCTGCACGGAATCTTTTCAAATGCTGATATTTATGCAACGATGTTTATCTAACAATAAGACTGAATAATGAGATGTTGGAAGTCTTGACTTGCGTAATGCGTCACAAGCAGCTTATTTAATCATGAAATTGTAAGAGTAAAAATCTCAGCTCCTCTGACCTGAACTGTCACTTTTCCTCTTGCCGTTCCTCTTCTCGGCCTCAGCAGGTGACAGAGTCTGTCTGCCAAAGTCTGCAGGCACACAGGAGGCCCCCGTAGGGGTGCTGCCGATGCCCAGACTCGGGGTGCTGGCGCACATACTGGGCCCCCCGGGGTGGCCCAGGTCCGGGGGTGTGGGCCCGCTGTCGTGGGTTGAGTGGGAGTGCGGGTGGCAAAGGTTGTGGCGCGTGTTCCCGCCAGGTGACGGCATCTGCGGGATGTGCCACGATGCATGGTGCTGAGGCGGGAGGTGATGTTGCTGCGAGGGCAGGTGGCCGCGGTGAGGGTGGTGATGGTGGTGGTGGTGGTGCTGCCCGGGAAACAGGCCGTCGTCCACCGGGTAGCTGGAGATGATGCAGGGAGAGGGCGAGGAGGTGGAGGAAGAGGAGGAGGAAGAGGCCAGGTCAGGGTAGGAGACGTGGTCCGAGCGTCCGTGCAGAGTCAGGGGAGACTGGGTGAAGGCGGGATGCAGGGCCTGCGCCGGGGCGTGGGGGCTCCGCAGGCACCCGAACAGCGTGTGATCCATCGCGGGCAAACACACGCGCGGCCCTCCAGGAAAGGTGAGAAGGGCAAGTAAAAGAAGGTAAAGTTACTAAATCAACGCCAAGAAGAAAAAAAAATCACAAGCACATATCCAAGATCCTCTGACTATCCCAAAACTTTTTTTTCCTCCAGTTTAAAAGAAGTCAGTCTACTCTCGATGAGTCAGAGCAGAAAAGCAAAGTGTGTTTAGAAGATGGTGTCCTGTGGTAATCCGGAGCGTGCGGCCAGTTGCCAGGCTGTACAGGATAAACAGTTAGCCCAGGATAAGCTGCAGCAGAGCCTCTCGGATGTCAGGAGGAACACGGAGGGGACTGGAGCTCGCGGCTGGGAGCAGGAGGTGCTTCCCACTAGGAACTGCAGAACGAGGGGAGCCGGGTGGAGGGGATGTTATAAATAGGGTGTAACGTGAGAGGGAGGCTGGGTCACAGGCTGCATACGCGCTACTGACCACATACATATGATCGCCCTCCAAAAAGCACAGCACAATAAATCTGTACTGTTAAAATGGCTGAGCCTCAGGAAAGAGGGCAATTTATTTTGGACTTGGATCTGACCTCCGGTGGCCATCTTTTTCTTTCTTTTTTTTCCTGAAAGAAACCAGCCTTAATGGTTCGTGGGTGGGGCTGGGGGAGGAGGGGGGGGGGGAGAGATAGGGAGGCAAGGAGTCAGGGGTTAACTCAGCGTGTCGCCCTGTCTTTGTCAGCGTTGACCCTTTAAAATACTGTTAGTGTTGTGGAAGAAGGCTTCAAACGGTTTCCTCTGCACGTCATTTTGTCCCTGTATGTTTTACTCCCCACTACTTTAAGTTTTGTTCCAAAATAATAAGCAGAAACAACATTCATTGCAGTGCAAAAAGTGTCCAGTCTGAAATAAAGGTTAACATTTTATACCTACTACTCTCAAAGAACCAACCACAGTTCATTTTAGTCAATCATTTTATAGGAGCGGGTTTTTCTTTCACATATGATTTTTATCTCGTTCTGAAATGAAACACCTCACATCGTCAAATCCAAATACACAGCAATACTGACACCGGTTCGACTGTCGATGTGAGGTCACCAAGTTGAAATAACAGCTTTATTTTCAAACACCACTTTTGTTGGCTTTAAAAGCAACGTTAATTACTGTAGCAATGCAGCAACATGTTTATAATTATTTGAAAATAAATAAGAACTTGTCGCGTCGAGAGTGACCAGGAATAAATTCCCCCGGAAACGGTTTATGACTTTGCATAAGATGAAATATTTCAACCACCTACAAACCTCAGCGTACATCAAACGCATTGTCAGCCCTCACATTCATCATGTTGGCCATAAAAGTGTCATTTTCCAGAAGTGAAGTATAAAGCCGGTAAACACCCGGGAGTGAAAGAAGAAAGTCCTCTTTGCTTTGGCTTCTCTTATCCTCTCTTACTTTTATTGTTATTATAATGAGCTCAAATAAAACTAAAGCAGATTTACAAGCCCTCAAACTCTGTTATATAACTTCTGATACAATTTATCTCAATTAATCCTGCTCTGCAATTGATTTGAGGGAATGATAAAAACAAATCTGGTTTTAGTCTTTGCAATTCAAATATTTTGGTTGTAAAATGTATACAGATGACATCATTAGAACATTGCAATTAAATATGTTTTATATTTTGTTGAAGATTAAAGATGAAGAATCACTTCACACACACTTTCCCCATCCTTCAAATCTCAGAAATTCACAGCAGCAATGTGACTTATACTGTTCAGTGAATCAGGCGTCGGATTTAAAGTCCGCACAGTTCAGATTTAAAGTAAAATAATACATAAAACTAATGATAATTCGATAGCTGTTGCAGTTTTCCGTGGCTGCGGCAGGTTTTTACAGATGGGCCGTCACAGTAACTCCGGGGATCCGGGTGGACGACACACAGGCGCTGTGGGCCGTCTGAGAGAGGAAATTAATTCCTCTTTGAGAGAAAATGACTTTAACAGATAGCACGGTGGAGGAAGGCTGTAACTTTGCTGCTGTCGCCCCCCCAACACACACACACACACACACACAGTTCCTCCTAAGCCTCCGAAGGCAGCAAAGGCAGCGCAGCAGAGGAAAGGCACCTTAGGTGAGTGAGTGTCAAACTCTTCGACTGTTTATCTTACAGATTAAGGCTTTTAGCAGGTTAGCCCAGGCTATATATTTGCTCGGGGCCCTGTGGAGGTATTAATAATGCACACGTGTTTCCAATCCTGTCGCTGGTCTCGCAGTACTGATGGCCCGTGGGGCTGTTTTCAGTCAATAGTCTTCGCCCCTCGTGGGCTATTTGAGGTAAAATATCCCACTGTGTGAATAAGTGTGGCTTTCACTCATATATCGGGCCAATGTTGGGCTTTTATTGTGAAAATACTTGTTGTCACCAGGTAATTTTGAGGTTCCACATAACATCCATCAATCCATGTATTTCCTTTATACATTTGAATAATTTAATTTGTAATTTTAATATGTATGTATATATATATATATATATATATATATATATATATATATATATATATATGTTAGTGTATCCTTATTTGTCTTCCCTACAGGTGAATTATGTCTGAAATCAGATTTTTATAACAAAATAACAAAGATAATTGACGATAATAATATTATCGTGATATTGATAGAAGAAAATGACCCAAACAGTTAAATAATATAGTCAAATTGAGTTTAACTTTGTTTATTATCTCTCTTTTTTGGCAAATAAATTACACTCAAAATACAAAAATAGATGGAGAGACAGTCCATAACTGTGTATGCAAAATGATTTAAGAGGCGCGACATCATTTACATGATATTATCATATGTGTATTATGAACACCATATCAATTATTTCATTTTATAAATACCCCAGTTATCATACAAGTGGTTGCTTTAATAAATAAGAGGCCTTTACTGTCTGAACTTAACCAAATGTGATTCAAAATGTTTTAATTAGACATGAAAAAAGGTCTCAACATGAAGATATTGTAAACTACCTGTGTTGACCTCCACACACAGGAACTTTTCATGTGACGTTATGTCAAAGGAAGAGGAGAGTAAAAACTGGTGAAGAGGTTAAAACGGCGAGTAGGTGTAACTCACAAAAAGGGGGTCAGTGGAGAGGAGAGGCCGCCGGCGTCTGAGTGTTTCTGATGGCGAGGTCGGGGCCGGCGCGTTTTTCACCACAGTCGACAGAAAGTGAAGGTAGACCTGCTGCTCAACCTGTTGCTGTCAGTCACACGGGCAGGAAGGATTACAGCAAACACAGCTCTCTGCCACCGTCACCAAAACAAACACGCAACTGCCACTTTGGTCCCGTTCTCACATGAAGTTCAAGTGTGTCACTCACTGCCAGCTTTGGGTTCGGTTTTCTTTTGGGAAACAGCAGCGTGCACCACTTTGTCTGCAGAGCTGAAACCCAGTGCACTTTTGCAGAGTTTAATCAAAGGACAACAGCACAGAAGAGTAGTGCGGCCTCATTAATGTCTTTAAAAGCTCCACAAACAGTAACACTTCACTCTAAGTCCCTTTATTGTGCATTAATAAGCACAATATAAACAGTAATAAATGGGTTATGACATGCTAGAATGTATGTGAGCAGATGTGTTTTTAAATACACATAGTATATATAAAATAAGAATAAAATAGTTGCTGACAATATAGAAAAACAGTTGTAATAATATATATATTACATTATATAACTATTGTGCGTTATAAACCATATATGAATGCAAAATAAAAGAGTTAAAATAAAATCTTACTCAAAAGAGACCTGAAAAATACGAGCCAGTGAAAAGATTTGACATTAAAAACTTGCATTTGATAGTAAAAGAGAAGCATCAATGACAAGAAAGTATGTAAGTCCTGGATGAACTGTACGAAACCGTGTGATAACATTTCATTACCAGCCTCACTGTACTCACCTCCCTCAGTTTAACAGCCCCTGATGTGTTATATGCTTTATAGCAGAACGCTTTGATGCAGCACTCGGCCGCTCGCTATAATAAGAGTTTAAAAAGACCCTGTGTGTGTGTGTGTGTGTGTGTGTGTGTAATCATCACTAGACATGTCCCTCCTTTTTTGTTTAACACTCAGTGAGCCTCTCTCGTGATGTATTATGCCAAGTACACCAAGATTAGAATTAGAAACACAATATGTCCTAAATTAGACGCTCAGCATGATGACAAATGAACAGAAACCTTTGAGAGGACAGGTTTCATTTCTCTCTACGGAGTTTGAATTTAATGGATTTTTAAAATGTCTCTTCATATGTAATATTTCCACCTTCTGTCTGCTCTTATAAAAAGATTGCTGGCACAGAATATCATCTAAAGATCATTGCCTACAAGTATACGTTTGTTTGAGGACAAAATCTGTGCGCAGCTATTTTACAGAAATAGAAATAATAGTTTCACCAACAAGGAAATACTTGGACTGTTTTAGATTAATTTCACAATTTGACTCATCAACTTTTTATAACTTCTTTATAACGTGACGATACTGGATTATCTGAGCGTCAGCGATTGAGGTGAACATCTGCAGGCGGCGAGGAAACTGTCGTCGCTGCTCGTTTCCTTTCAGACTTCGAGACGCAGATTTACTGCCGACAGTTGTTCAGGAACGTTGTCCGCGTGGACGACAGCGGCGGGGATGTCAGAGACGTATGACGGAGTGAGACAGTAAATGTTGTCTCCGTTTACAGCTGCATCACACGAGGAGGACAGGCCTTCCCCCGGGAGAGACAGCGTGGAAGCATGAAGCTGATGGCTGTGAATGCATTTGTTATTTTAAAACTCACTGAGATGGACAAGACAGTTTTTCCTTTTTATATAAATAAACACTTTAAAATGTCTATTATATATAAATATAAATATTATATATTCTAATAACACTGCTTCATTGAGGTATTTAAGAGCTGCCATTGTTTATAATATCATGGGAAGTCTTTTATTTCTGGCTGCTATAGATAGAGAAATATAGAGATATTCATCTACAGCGAGGCACAAACAAGCTGACTCTCCATCTAAAGAGTTGATATTTGAGAGCTATGCCGGCTCTCATGTGACACTGATGATATCTTTGTAAAAGTCCGTCTCTTCACAGCCCGATTTCCCGCTCTAATCGCGACACAGCGCTGCTCTTAGGTGGCCATTTTCTGTGTCTGTAATGGCCGCGGACGGCCGGGGATGAGATCATCATCTATAATGGGGGGCGGTTGGAGCTGCCTGGTGTGATGGTTCCCCTCCGCCTCCAGATTGAAGGCATTGGAGCCGTGTGTTGATGCTTTGCAGGGCCTCGCACCGAGTCAGACCACACCTCAAACAGCCCGGGGTCGCCACTTTTAAAAAACCCCAATTTAGATCTGGTCCCGGGGCAACCGCCAAAAAAACCCAAAAGCGGCACCGGCTCCAGCCAGCCACAGTGCTAAGCCCGTTTCCTCCCAGACTAACTTTGTAAACGCCCTCCTTCGCCCCCCCGCATTCACACTCCTCGCCATCTTTCAAGCGAGAGGGAATGGGTGCCAGGCGGGGAACAACTCCAGACTTCTCAATTTGTTGAACGGGGCCATTAGTGATTTTTATTTCTTCGATTGGAATTGCCCGCCCGCCCACCGACCATCCAACCAAACCCACCCTGCACGCTAAACTTCCTGCCCCACAACACCAAACGTTACCGGCTCCGACCAATGGCTGCGGAGGCGCTCTGACCATATTGCATCACTCTGATGGTCCGGCCTCAACATGCTGTTCCAATAAGCCAAATCATTCAAAAGAGTGAAGTCAACCTTTTATGATTTTATGGCTTCCTTCTCTTTTTAGGTTCCTGGGAGTTTCTGGATGATTCCCAGAGCATTTATTCCACTGGGTTACTGTACAGAGGGACCAGCCTGCTTTCTGACTAATGTTAAGTCAATGTGTCTGGGCTGAATCTCATTAACACTTAATACAGACTCAGCGCCATCAGTTTGATTTCTGCCAAGCATCGCCATTCAATAATATCACAGTGGGTCACTGATAGTGTTTGAATTTGCAGCCTCGCCTCTTAGAAATTATGTTTATACGCACCAAGTGTTCTCACTGCAAAGCTGTCAAATACTGAGGCTTGGGCAGTGGCGTCTTGACGCCGACGCATAAGGCACCCTTTATTGTCTGTAGGAGAGGCACCTGGCTGTCAGCTAACTTCAACGTACACCCATTCACGTCATTATTAGACAGTGAGAGCAACAGCGACAAAGTCCGCTAAGTGTGTGAGGGAGTTGGTGCATTTTTAATGACAACGTTATGCCACAGAGTCACTCGAAGTTACGTCTGCAGCTTATGTTACATTTTAAGCCAAACCATGTTTTTTCTAACCCTAGCTAAGGGGTTTAGTTGCTTAGACCTAAACTCCACCATTTCCCAACGTTAACCACATGTTATAACAATAACCGCCAACGCTTCACAACGTTAGCCATTTGTTCCAACGTTAACCACCATCTATCACAACGTAAACTACGTGTTCCAACATCCACCATTTCTCAACGTTAACCACATGTTCTAACAATAACCACCAACGCTTCACAACGTTAGCCATTTGTTCCAACGTTAACCACCATCTATCACAACGTAAACTACGTGTTCCAACATCCACCGTTTCTCAACGTTAACCACATGTTCTAACAATAACCACCAACGCTTCACAACGTTAGCCATTTGTTCCAACGTTAACCACCATCTATCACAACGTAAACTACGTGTTCCAACATCCACCGTTTCTCAACGTTAACCACATGTTCTAACAATAACCACCAACGCTTCACAACATTAGCCATTTGTTCCAACGTTAACCACCATCTATCACAACGTAAACTACGTATTCCAACATCCACTATCACAATGTAAACTACGTGTTCCAACATCCACTATCACAACGTAAACTACGTATTCCAACATCCACTATCACAACGTAAACTACGTGTTCCAACATCCACCGTTTCTCAACGTTAACCACATGTTCCAACAATAACCACCAACGCTTCACCACGCTAACCAGGTGTTCCAGCGTTAACTGCCATCGTTGCACGTTAACCAGGTGTTCCAATATTAACCGCCATCGTTTTTCAACGTTAACTAGGTGTTCCGTTAACCTCCATCGTTTTTCAACGTTAACTAGGTGTTCCGTTAACCGCCATAGTTTTTCAGCGTTAACCAGGTGTTCCATCGTTAACCGCCATCATTTCATAACGTTAACCAGGTGTTCCATCGTTAACCGCCATCATTTCATAACGTTAACCAGGTGTTCCATCGTTAACCGCCATCATTTCATAACGTTAACCAGGTGTTCCATCGTTAACCGCCATCATTTCATAACGTTAACCAGGTGTTCCAACGTTAACCAGGTGTTCCAACGTTAACCAGGTGTTCCATCGTTAACCGCCACCATTTTTCAATGTTAGCCAGGTGTTCCAACGTTAACCACCATCATTTCATAACGTTAACCAGGTGTTCCAACGTTAACCAGGTGTTCCAACGTTAACCGCCATCATTTCATAACATTAACCAGGTGTTCCAACGTTAACCAGGTGTTCCAACGTTAACCAGGTGTTCCATCGTTAACCGCCACCATTTTTCAATGTTAGCCAGGTGTTCCAACGTTAACCACCATCATTTCATAACGTTAACCAGGTGTTCCATCGTTAACCGCCATCATTTCATAACGTTAACCAGGTGTTCCAACGTTAACCAGCACGTTTCACAACGTTAACCAGGTGTTCCAACATTAACCACCATCATTTCATAACGTTAACCAGGTGTTCCAACGTTAACCAGCACGTTTCACAACGTTAACCAGGTGTTCCAACATTAACCACCATCATTTCATAACGTTAACCAGGTGTTCCATCGTTAACCGCCATCATTTCATAACGTTAACCAGGTGTTCCAACGTTAACCAGCACGTTTCACAACGTTAACCAGGTGTTCCAACGTTAACCAGCACGTTTCACAACGTTAACCAGGTGTTCCAACGTTAACCAGCACGTTTCACAACGTTAACCAGGTGTTCCAACGTTAACCACCACGTTTCACAACGTTAGCCAGGTGTTCCATCATTAACTGCCACCAATTCACGACATTAGCCATGTCTTCCAACGTTAACCATGTGTTCCAACGTTACCCTCTTCTTTCATTTCCGGCAGACTAGGTATTCGGTCTTTTCAAACAGAAATGGCACGTGTTCTATTGCATAGCGGGGAAGTGAGATCTGTTCTCAAGTGTTCACTCAAGACATGTTGAGACACTTTCTACTTTCAGCTGTCCACTTGTGATCGAATCACTCAACACACATTTTAACACCAAGTGTAAACAGGGCCTTTGTTGCCTAAACATAACCACACGTGGGACTCAGGATGTGAACACTGGTGTCTGAGTTATTGAAATAATAACTGTAGCGCTTCATTTAGAAAAGCTGCCTCTGAACATAATCCAGCCATTAAAAACATTACTCCTCACTATGTAAACTTTAGCAAATGTAGTAATATATAAACATCAGCTCGAGTTTGATTCCTTTACAGCCCTTCACACCCTCAGTGCCACTTTCTTTTACCTGATTGAAACCTCTTTTGAAGACTGCGTTGGCGTGACACCTCCCTCGCTCTCCTGTTGGTTCTGCTGCACCTGTGTGGGCGGCACAAGTCTAAACTTTATCGTTCTTATTAGCACTCGGCCCCCACGTGGTTTCATCCTGACCAGATGTCTAATCAGACACAGTAACTGAAAACACCCGTGAGGGTGTGCAGAGCATTTCATTTAATGTGATCAAAGATCAGCCAGGCCGTTTGTGACTTTAATTTTAATTATATATAATAACTGTTTTTTATACTAAAATATTTCATATGTGATTTGACCTTTATTGCTCCCTCATAGGTCTACATGGGTTTCAGTTTCTTTTCTTAATTTCCTCTCTGTACAAACTAATTATTATAACAGCAAATACCCATAATGCTTTATTTATAACAGTTATATTAATAGAGCAATCTGAGAAACAAAGCAAAAGTTTCCTCACAGAATATCAGATAATAACAACACAGATAACAATACATTTCTCTCCAAAACAGATATTATGCATTGTTAAATGAGGAGATGCTACATGTAATTAATACATAATATTTGTTAGTATAACAAAATAAGATAAGATAATCCTTTATTAGACTTACAGCTGGAACAATTGCAGTGCAAAAAAAAAGAGGTATTGCTCAAATAAAAAAACAAGACACAATAAATAAGTGAAGAGTAAAAAACCGAATGTAATAACAGACGGACTAATTGTTTGTTTATTGCATTATTGCACAATTAAAATACTGATATTGCACAATCAATCTATTAATCAAGCTGGAGGTAGCTTTTGGACAGTCAACATTTCAGCAGTATTGATTGGCTAACATTTAATTGGGTTTTCCTGCGTCGTCTTTTGATTTATTTCCTCGTGTTTTATGTTGTTGTGTTCTGGGTCATTTTGTGGAGGAGTCCAGTCGTCGGGAGGTTGTTCTCTGTGATGGACTATGAGGCACTTTGTAAAGTGACACCTATCCTATCATATTGACGGTCTAAAAGGCTTTTTCACTGCACTCAAACCTGTAGGGAAAATTGACTGTTAATCTGTTAACATAGCAATTATCGGCACATTTTATTAATGACTTCGGTGTAAAAATGTTGAAAGAGTGCCTCTCGGAGCTGATCAGAGTCTTATCTGGTTCCGAATTAAAAGCTCAATTGGCATTCTGTCAACTCGGAAAATACTGAATACTACCACAACCTATCAATGACAATAAATCCATACATAACACATTATAATACATCTCTACAATGTCACTCTCAACAGAGCTTCTGTGATTAGATTCAGCTGTAATATGACCTGTTGCTCCTCTGCCTACTCTGGTTTCGCTGTCACTGAGGTGTTTTCTGAAGTTGCAGCAGAAACGGTGACCCTTCATCTCTGCTGCTGAAGCGCTCCACGCTTCGACCTGACACCTAAGGGTGCTGCTGACACCTCGGGAGGAGAGCAGGGTGCAGCAGGAGAACAGGGACCTCTACTGGTAGGTGATGAAAGGGATGTGTGATCGTGGGTGAGTGCATGTGAGTGGATACAAGCCTGAAAGCTACACTACTTGCTCATGCTTGTTTGATGTTCAGACGTGTGGATGCAAACTAAAATATATATTTCCATCGTTTGTGAATAAATAAATAAATGGCTTCAGTTGGAAGTCTCAATGAACATCATGACACAAGGCGCTCATGAGTTAAGAGATCATTTTGTGAGCTTATCTCATTCAAGATGCAAGGGAAGATGTCGATCTGTTAAATCATTTACACCACTGACATACAATGTATACAACTTTTATAGAAATGATTTCCCCTTTATCTTAAACTGGCATGCATAATCTTCAGTTTGAGTCATTTTTTGGCAGGATATCCAGGCCATGGTTGGATTAAATCCTTATCTGAGAGCATGTATTACTATTATTATTATTGTTAAAATTTGCATTTAATGAGGAAAATACCATTTACATTTATTGCACCAGATGAGTATTAACAGCAAAATGTACTGTTGACTTAAAGTACTTGTTGGGCAGAATGGCCGTTTTCAGAGTTATATAATTACATATAACATATTATTGGAATACTATGTTTGATGCTTTAACACGTGAGCAGTATTGTAATGTGACTGCTGGAGGAGGTGGAGCACATACGTGATGTACTGTTGGACAGTTTTATCTACAGCAGAGTATCATATTGTATCAATTCATCATTTGTTTTGTTCATAGTATGTTTATAAAGTAACTAATTCCAGCTGTGAGATAAATAAAGAAAAAGTACAACATTTCCCTCTGAAATCCAAGTATAAAAAGCACAACTTTTAGATTTTCAAAGTTGTGCGTAAGTACAATACTTGAGTAAATTCAGATGAATGTAAATCCAAAAGCGGAGCTACGGCGATGAAGTCGTAACTTTAATGTAATGCTATGTGATGTGAAGTCCCAACTCCAGCTGCACATGGCTGTGACGAGCCAACAGCAAAGTTATTCTGCTGTTTGTTTTGACTTGTTTTTTACATGCTGCTCTGATTGAGCTGGCATTCCTCTCCCCCGTCAGTTTACATCCCAGATTGTTTCCGACTGAAGGCATGTTTGAAATCCAGAACTGTTTGCTTGACATTTATCTGCCTGCAAATAAACAGCGCGTCTCCGCAGCAGCTCTCGAGTCGAGGGTTATTGCTGCTCGGTGTCAGTCACATTTAGCTCTTGCCCAATAGGAATCCGGTGACCTCTGCATATTTTGCACTCAGCGGGGTCACCGGCTGCGCCTCCGGGGAACCGTCCCGCTCGCCCGTCTCCTCTCACGCTGGGAAGTGGAGTTCCCAAGCATTTCCCCCGACTGTGGAGCAGAACAATCCCATGTCGTCGCCCAATCAGGGGACTGGACGGCATGACGCATGGCCGGGACAATAGGAGGATACAGCGGCATGCCGTACGGGTGCAAACGCCCCCCTTTTGTGATGACGACAGGGTTAGATGGTTATACAGGGTCAATACCCTGAGTTTAGGCCAGCTGTTGATACACGCTGACCCAAATGTGGAGCTCTCACCCTGATAATATTTAAAATGTGTTGCCTGTGGATCAGATCCACGGAGAGTCACGCTATGAGCTGCCCCAGAGCCGAGCGTCTCTGTTGCCTGTGTGCCGGGACATCTGTTGAAATCATAGCGGGACCCCGTCCCGCCCCTGTTTGCAGTTGCCGCGGCAACGGGTCAGTGTGCAGGAGGCAGAGCGGGGTTTGGTCCGAGCTCGCTGGGACTGAAGAGGAGGCGGCGGTTTGGACGGGATGGACGGCGTTCAGTTCCGGGGCTTTCCAGAACCTCCCAGGGGCTCCATTAAAACAAAAGGAGGAGGAGGAGGTGGGACTTCCTGTTGGAACGTTACAGACCAACCGTGACCCCAAAGGAACTGCAACTTCTGATGTGGACAGAAGGCCTACAGTCACAGGACAGTAATACCAAGCGTATCTATTACAGAGGTTCTCCATCGTGCAGCACCGCCTCTGCTATTCTGAGCAATTTACCGCAACTCTAACCCGCTGCCAGATTATCCTCCACTCAAATAACCTGTGACCGTAGCAGACCTCTGCTGGTGACCAATTGGAACTGCAACAACATCCCATTAGCTTTCCCATTCCATCCAAATGTAGCGCACATTTTAAATATCATGCTTCTTTTCAGGTTCCAGGTTCACTCTTTGGGTTTCTAATGGAACATGTTGACATGCTTTATTGTTCAAAAAACACATCATTCTCAAACTGGCTGTCTTCATATACCTGTATTCTACTAACTGTCTGAAACACTCCGGTTTCACGCCTGTGTCTTTTAGCCCCCCCTCCCAAAAAAGCCCCGTCTGCTCTGATTGTTCAGCATTTCCATTTTTCCACATCTTGCTGGTTTTGATCAGGCGGCAACATCCGGTTCTGCCGAGTGAAGCCGATGCAGAAACCTGCATTCTCTCTACTGACCATCAGGGGGCGACTCCTCTGGTTGTAAAAAGTCCGATTTCACGGAGGTCTATGAGAAAATGACACTAAAAAAATGGTAAAAATGAAATGCAAATGAACGCTGGTTTCCATCCACTACTATTATGTGAATATAAGAAGTTTGTTCAGCGATGGTGGCGCTAATGCTCCAGTCGGGTGCCATTAAACGGGCGCATTGAGATGATGTTAATTTAAGAGCTCAAATGTTGACAACATGGAAATAGGAGATGGGGAGATCATGCGTGTGCGTGTGCGTGTGTGTCTGTCTGCAGCTAATCTCGTATACTGCTGGACATATCAGATAAATATTTTTTGCACATTTATGACTGTATGTCACAGGACCTCCCGTGGTAACGGTGATTCACAATTTTTGAAAACATATTTTATTGACTGTCATAGAGTGCTGACTCCCTACTCCACTCAGGGGGCTGCAGTTGATCAACAGCTACTTCAGTTTCAAGGGATTTCCGTCAAATAGCTACGTTGAAAACAAGCCTCACACAGTCAGACCACATTTTGTCCTAAAAAAAAAACGACATCCATAGAAAATTTCATTTTGAAACCACAGCATTTGCAGATTCAAGCTCGGGTAGTTATCTTGAGGAAAAAGCCCAGCGTTGCCAACTCTTTTCCAATGAAAGCAGCAGCATTCGCTCCGAAAGACGCTAAATCAAGTGAGAAAGTCGCCAAGTTTGCAACACTGACAGCCCGCCACTTCCGGCCTCCCTCCACAGCCACTCCCCCAAAATCATCATTATGAACGTAAACAACAAGCATGGCACAGTTCGTCTTCACAGCCGTTAAACTAGCAGCTTGTACGAGACTCCGGTGTCGAGCAATGAATGCATGGTCACAGTGGGATCAAACTGATGAACAGGCAGGTAGCCCATCCGATGATTGACTTACTATAGTCCTGCGACAGCCCCAGATACCAGACTTCTTCTTTTTTATATCCGCACGATATATGTTATTATCCACTAATATAATTCACAAGATGATACGATGTATAAATCCCTGTTTTTGTTCATTTTGCAGCCATGTTGGCTGTAAGGGAGCCTGGAGGGACATTTAAGTGAGATTGCGCTCTTAGTTTGGTGTTTGTAGTGGGAGACACACCTTAACTCTAAGTGCACTTCTCTAACTGTTCTCTTTAGGACACACTGTTTATAAAGTGTCTTTGTAAAGGAAATAAAGTGATACGTGTAATATTTTACAACCAAATAAATCACTCTTGAATAAATTGGGGATATCTTGGCATAATTGTCTCCGATGATCGTGAGGTTTATTGTTCACCAGATGTTCGGATGATGTAAGAACAGATTCACACATTCAAACTTCTTTTTAAACTCTTTTTGTCGCTTTTGAAGATGGGTTTGTGCCGTCACATGTTCTGTGGTTTCATGAGAGACTTAACATTTGAAAAAGGGGGATTTTATTTGGCTGCTTTTCATTCCATCCTCCAGCATGAGCTGCATTGTTCACAGACAGCCGTGGAACTTTTTTCTTGTCTTTACGAATCCCCGGGGAGCCTGGTGTGTGCAACCTTTTTTTACAGCAGACATTTGGGGCTTATTAATATTGACAATGGCTAAAAATGTCTTCTGAGGGCAGGAAATATACTTAAAGTATAGCCTTGTACTAAAAACAGCATCATGTAAGATGCCTGTAAGATCATAATAAAGATCATATTTAGATTTTTGATGGATATGGATTTCCTCTCCTGAACTGGGACCAAATGTACAGCAACGAGTCTCCCATCCCACAGGAATCCCACAATGCATTTGGATTTGTTACGTCTTTACGTGTTTCTGTATTTAGAGTTCACATTTTGAATGAACACATTGTTTTCATGAGACAAGTTATTATCTAATAAATGGACCTTCAGTTGAGATTACTTTGTACTGCAAAATGTTTTGAGAAATGTTGCATTTTGCATTTGTGACATGAATCAGCAACTTATTATTATTATTACATTGTTTTTGAAGTTGTGGCTCAATCATTCCTGTTAATAATACAGTAACAAGTTAACACAGTGACATCTCAAAGAAGAAGATCGGACATCTTATTCAAAAGCAACAACAAAGTTTGACTGCACGTGTTTCTTGCTCGGACAAACTATGAAAATGAGACAAAGTCATCTTTTCAAACGCGTATTCTCCAAAGAGTGTGAAAGAAGAATGATCATTAATCACAACATTAGAAGTCTGTAACGTGATGTTCTGTGATCACGCAGCTCCATTTTCCTTCTTAATGGAGTGTGTTACACAACATGTGTGTTTATCTTCCACCTGATTGATCCTCCGTGAGGCGCTGATTACAAGCGACTAATTACACACACACACACACACACACACACACACACAGAGAGTTAAAAGACACACACCATTAAGAGGAGTAAGGAGACACACAAGGACACATGCAGTAGTGGAAGAAGTACTCGTATCTTTTAAAAGCCGCTCAGTTTAAAAACTCTGTTACACGTCAAAGTCTTATTTAAAGATTTCACGTTAAGTAGAACAGCAAAATATACTTAAAGTATTAAAGTTAAAGTTCTTGTTGGGCAAAAGCGTTTGTTTAACGTTGTGAAACTGTCGCTGTTAACGTTAACATTAACTTTTAGGCAACAAAATATACTTGGTTAAGGTTAGTAAAAACATGTTTGTTTGTCTGACAGAGTAACGTAAACTACGGACGTAACGTGACGGGGCTCTGCAGGCCGGTCTCATCCAGCATCTGCAGCAGTACCTGCGGAAAATAATGCCCCGCAATTTGTAGAAACATTTTTTCCGTATGTTATCCGTTCGATCTTGAACGAGGAAGCGTTAAGACTGCTAAATCACAAAAAGGCCGGGTGGTGAGGGGAGCGATCCTTCAGCCAGGAGACACAATTTGTTCCAAAACGAGAAATCAATGTTGTTGTTTTTGTCACCGTACTTGTGTACTTTACGATCTTTTCCTAAACCTAACTAAGTGGTCGAGTTGCCTTAAACTAACTTAAGTATTTAACAATATATTTCTAAACCTAACGAAGATTCCTGTGAAGATTATTTAGAAAATGAGTTTGAAGTGGAAATTGACACGCGTTGCAGGCTTTTGTAGGAAAAGGAACGAAAGACAGTTGAATGAGGGGACGTTGAACTCTTTGGCATAACGTGGTCAGTAGAAATCACTCAACTTTTGGTTTCACATGGAACATGAACGCTGGTCCTCACCACATACAAACGTACACAAACATCAGCTGCTCTGACTGTTAAATAATGAGGCTGATCTGTAAAGTAACTAAAGCGGTCGGATAAATGTGGAATAAAAAGTGCATTTCCCTCTGAAAGGTAGTGGAGTAAAAGCTTAAAGTTAAGTTAAGTAGAAGTGCACTGAGTAAAGGTACTTCCTGCTATCACCACTGCACACATGTACGACAATACCTGATATTTAAATGAAAACATATATGCCTAACACACACATTCACATACTGTACACACACCCAGGCAAAGACACACACACACACTCAGGCGTGGGTATAAATACAGAGATTCCCTGCCTCGTTCTCACACACACACACTGACAAACACAAACACACACATTCCTGGATTCCAGCTCGTGGCGGGTGTGTTTACATGCCGCCATCACTTCGCGGTCTGGCGCGAGGCATCGAAAGTGATCAGAAATCGGACCAACAAAAGGCCCCGGCCAAGCCGAAGAGTAAATAAGTAATAAATCTATCCCACATCAGCGGGACGTTTCTCTGTAAACACGCTCTTTAAGAAGAAAAAAAAAAGGAGCGCGCCGCGGCGTCCCGTGTGGATGGGAAGATGGCCGACATTCCTGCTGCTCTCCACAAGAAAGAGCGGCGATAGAAAAAGAGCCGAGAGTTTACGGGGTTTTTTTTGGCCGGTTTCTCTCGGAGCATCTGGTGACTTTAATCACAACAAAGCACAATTAGTCAACGTCGGAGAGACGGAGGGGAGGCGAGAGGGAGGGTTTCTGTGGGACGTGTGAGAAAGACGGAGGGAGGAAGAGCGAGTGAAAATGTGTTTCCATCGGGCCCTGGACATGGAAATCATAATGAGAGTAAATCTGCTCGGTTTATGACAAGTAGGTCAACATTTATCTCCAGAACACTGCAGACTGACAACTTTCCTCGGCTACAGAATCAACGGATGTTTTGAGGTTTGTAATAAAAAAAAAAGATCTGAAACATCGTGTTGTGACGAATCGACAGGAGTCACTTTAATCAAAGTTTGCGGAATGTTTTTCAAACGTTTATTTATTTTTCCCCGTAGTGTTGGAATCTACGCTGGAGGAAGCATGTTTCAGCAGAAACAAATGTTTGGCAAACCGACGGACATTCATTCCCTGCTTTGCTTTTCACTTTTTCATGTGATTTTTCATTTCTCTTTCTTAAAAATGCAACTGATTCATATGAAGTTGAAATTTGAAATCTGGATACAGTTGATACAGATGTTATTCTTTACAACAAAAACACATTTGCAAATGTATTATATTCTTATCAAAACAGCATAAACGCATTGCAGAGAAGATCAAATCTGACATAATCAACTTATGAAGCTGCATTCGCAAAACGTTGCCGATTCACACCAATCAGATGCAATCAGAGCAACATCAGAATGTTATGTATCTGTTTTGTAAGAGACTGTGTACAATATTAGATATAAATGTTACCGTTTGTCCAACATTCTTTCTCCTTTTTCCTCTATTTTTGGTCACCACCACCTCCTGGCATTAAAAGCAAACACACAAGATGGTCATATAGCTTTAATGCTTGTATTTGTATGTTTTCTAATTATTATATATTATTATTATATAATCTCTCAATGATCTTTCTTTACTTCCTTCTCTCAAGGGCTCTGTAACTATTGTTTTTAAATAGCTTCCTTGGTGTGGCGTATGATAAGTGTTGCCTCTGTGCCCCCCCCCCCCCCCCCCGGCTGATTCAAGAGGTCACACATCAGCATGGCGACCATTTCACTGGTCGACATCGGGTCTGTTTAATAGAAATGGAAAGAGGCTGCGATCAGTTTGACACTGATCCCTCGCTCCCTTGTAAAAGTTGCACTCTTAACTGGACGCATGCAATGAGGTGAAATTGATCGTAGCAGAGTGGGTGTGAAATATACGCGCAGCTCTCGGCCACCTGCGGGTCCCATGCACCGAAGAGAGCCGGAGGTGAAGCGAGGAGCAACAACCCCAATAACTTCTACGGCTCAAATTAGCATTTAAAAAAAGAAGCCCCCCACGGAGCTATCAGCACGTTCTGCCCCAAAGAGACCCTAATTATCAGCTCCGAGAGTTCAGCCAAAGACTGAACCTCATATGTCAGCGGGAGGCAGACGGCCACGCCTTCATACCGTCATAAAACACCGTCATAAAATAGGCCTTGATGACATAAAACAAAGCGATTGGCTTTGACGTGGGAGGAGATTTGAGCTCATTTGGGGGTTTTAACAAAAAAAATAAAAAAGGGAACCCGTGCTTTACGGCCTGCTTCCCCCTCTGCGCTACAGGTCGCTGGATTTATTCCCGCGTCTCCGCAGCAGGACATAAATCATCCTCGGACTCTCTTTCTTCTGCTCCCTCTCCCCCCCTCCCTTCTTTCTCTCTCTCCCTCTGAAGCGAGGGATGTGGCTGTCTGCAGGACAGAAGAGTCCGGCTCTCTGCCCTCCGGAAGAATTAGGCCCGCAGACATTACCACATAGGATTTTGCGGTGCGTAGCTTTTCAAAAAGGGGGAACCAGTCCTGGCTCCACCACTGGTCCCTCTCCATCGGGCCTCTTTCCCTCACTCTCTAATTAGATTAGCCGGGTCCCCAATCTGGCAACATGGCTACCTACGCAATATCTGGTCTTAAGAGGAGGAAAATACCTAAATGTTGGTCAGCATGGTATTCTGTTAGGCTCAAGGGTGTGCTGACAAAACGACTTGGGTAATGAAGACGTCGGAGGTGAAGGAGGGAGAGAAGGGAGAAGAAAATTTACAGCCGAGCTCTATGAAAAGTGCCGGGCCGACCGAAGGCTTGTGGTCGGGGGGGAGGAGGAGAGCTGGCGGCTGAGGGTGCCATCGCAGGTCGGGTCAGTTCCAAAACAGCCAATTAGGCACTCAGGGGCTGTTGCATGTCAGTAAATATCACCCGAGCATGTCGCTACTTAGAGGCCTCGAGTTCAATTGCAATAAAAAATGTAAAAAAGCAAAAGTGGATCTTTCAGTCAGGATGACGGGACCACTTTGTGTCTGCTTCAGCATCTTCAAGTGTCTCAGCAGAAGGCTGTAAAATATCACAGGAAGTCATCGAGCCAACCGATGACGCCGAACTCAAAGCCAACGTTTTGAACGGTTTAGGAGCCTGAGAGTCTTACAGGGACGCTGTATTTCTGTCAGTACGAATGCTTAACCGATTGCCAAACAGATGATGAAGAAATATAAAGAAAACACAAAGTCGGCCTGTGCAAAAAGGAGAAGAGAAGAAAAACAAGAAGGCGTTAAAACTGAACGAGGACGGTCAAACGGCCTTGGGTTAGTGCGCAGAAAGATACAATAAAATGAAGCAGTAACATCAGTAAAGTGAATTCAATTTTACTTTATGTTGATTATAATAGATGTTGATTGAATTAAATTGGTTTTAATATTGACTGATGAATTGCAGGTATATTTAAAAAACAGCATTTTATTCAATAATAAATTCAAAAGGAGTGTATTGTGCACTTTTATTTTAAAAGTACTGCTATATGAACAAAAGTGCAATAACATTTGGTTTGCAAACACTTTAAACACATAAGGTTATTTTTAACAGCAGTAGTGTCTCTACACAGTAGCAGTTATAATACAGTTATAATGATTCTGATAATAGATATTCAGCCGGTGTTCACAACTTTATCTTCATGTGTGTAATGGATGCAATTCGAAATCTGAAACCTATCTACGTCATGTTTTTTCCATTTTTTTTTACGTTTGTTAAATTCTCAGTAGCGATAAATAAATGATATGCTTATTATACATATATATTATTGTTACACATATATACAAACAAAAACACTTTCCTCTTAAGCACGATGCCGCCGAATTTGGGGGCTCTCGGGGGGAGGGGGGCTCATAAGTAGAGTCCAGAAATTGCTAATTTTGATAGCCAGAAGTGTACACGTGTATATTTCATTTACAGGACGTATGGGCAACGTATGGGCAACACGATCATAGAAGTCACTTTTTACACACTCCAAACACAACTATATACTACTCATATCAGCATCGAGAAAATGTGTGATAAAAGGATGAAATCATGGCCAAAAATCTGCGTTATGTGTGCTTTAAATCCATATTTGCACCACTTAGCTCGGAGCTAGCGGGCTAATCCGTACATCGATTAGCATTAGCATACGATACAGAAATCATAACTACCTTCGTCTTTTCTCTCCGTTGAACCAGTATAAAGCTGTGAGTGGTCAAGGGTACCATGGCGCTGGTCTTCAGCCGAAAAATCCTTGTTTTTTTGTGATGTTTTATGAAATATTAGTACAAAAACATCGAAAATAATCAGTTGTAGCGGTAGCGTCATGGACGCCAAGTGCTTCCTGTTTACTTCCGAGCTGTTTCCTGTGGAAGGGGGGGTCAACCCACCTCGGGCCAGGGGTCAGACATTCGGCCAATATAATTTTACGCTCGGGGATAAACGGCACTTCTTGCAACGTTAGTCGCTGAAAGTTCTGTCAATCAACACCAAATTCTACACCCGCCTTCCTGAGACTGTGACTCGTCGAATGAATGAGATCGACCAATCATGGAGCCCAATACACACACATGAAGTGAGAAAATCCTATGGATGACTGCCAGAAACATACTCTGATGATATTAGGAATCTCAAAATGATTCCTAACAGCTGTATTTGGATCTATTGAATAATATGAGTGATAAAAAAGTGAAATAGATCCAGTTATATACGATATAAAAGTACAATGTAAGAGCTGCAACAGCTGGTTCGAAAATGATGACCTCGCGTGACCAGAAAGAGACGGAAAAGACTCCACATAAACAGCTGTTCAACGTTGCCGGCACCTTCGATGCCGGCGTTCGATTACCTGTCTTCTACAACGTCCGCAAACCGCCGTGCGGACGCGTGGTTGAAGACGCGACCAGCGCTCTCCGTTCTATAGTTTATGTTAACTCAAAAGAAAGGTGTATTTTTCTAATTCAATTCTGTATATTGCATTATTATAAACCCTTTATAATTATAGAGGTAACATGGGTAGTATGAGTAGAGGAGTGAAGCAGGGCTGCCCCCTAAGTGCTGCGCTATACATCCTCGCCATAAATCCTCTCATTAAAAAAATAAACTCTGACAAAGAGAACTTTATCAGCTCATTGTCAGCATCACATGTTTCAAAATCTGGAAAACCAGATGTATAATGGTAATAAAACAGACTGTAATGGACGGCAACAGGGTGGTGAAACATGTCCTTTGTTGGACTTTTGACAGCACTTTTCTTGTATCTGTCTTTGTCTTTGTGTTCTTATGTTTGTATACTCGTGAACCATGTATGTGTTTGTGGAAACTGTAGATTTGATATAAATTAAATGAAGTTTTCTGAAAAAAAAGAAAAAGGAAAGTGGCTGAAGGGGAGAACGGGCGAGTGTTCTCTAAAGGCTGTAATAGAGACCGAAACACATAAAGGACGTCAAGGGCAGTTACCAGGAGGCAAACAACAAGCTTCACCCGGTTAAATCCTCGTTTAACTTTAAATCTTCTTTCATCAAACATTAAAACTAGCTTAATGACAAGAAAGGTTCAAGTTAAACCTCTCTGTAAACGTTTGGCTCTGCTGTGAAACAAGTACTTTTATTACCGAAACATAACAGTGGACCACCACTATAGAGAGGAACAGACATGAATGCATCAGCACCTCACAGACTGGAGCAGCCGTCTCGCTGCTTGTGTGGGTGGGAGCTGTAATGGGTGGACGTCCTGTCTCGCATGGAGGCGGCTTTGATTGATTGGCGCCGGAGGAGTGGAGGAGCAGAGACGAGCAGCCAGGATGGATGAGGAGGGAGGAGGAGGGAGGAGGGAGGAGGAGGGAGGAGGAGGAGGGAGGAGGAGGGAGGAGGGAGGAGGAGGGAGGAGGAGGGAGGCGCTGAGCTCTGCTGATATTTCATCGTCTGAATCACGAACACAGAACCCAAAACCCACAGCTGCTTCCAACTAACCCCCCCCCCCCTCCGCCGCCTTCAGCTCGTTCTATCAACTTTATTGGCAACAAAGTGAAAGAGAAATATTTCACAATTTGAGATAAGACATCAGTGTTTGTATAATCTCTTCTTCCTCCTCTATCAGCAAGCGGTTCAGGAGCTGAGAGGTTCTTTTCTTTCTTTCCACTTTTCAGCATCATCCTTTCTTTCACTCTTCATCCGTTTTTTCATTCCTTCCTTATTTCCTTCCAGTTTTCTGCTTCCTTTCTTTCTTCCTTCCTTCATTGTTTCTTCTCTTTCTTCTGTTTAATGATCCATCCATTTCTTTCCCTTTTCTCTCTCCATTCTTTCCATTTCTTTCCTTTCTTTCCTTCCTTACATTTTTTTTGCTTCAGTGTTCCTTACATTCTTTCTTTCTTTCCATTCCTTGTTCCCTTCCTAATTTTCTTCATATTTTGCTTCATCCTCCTCTCCTCCTCTCCTTCCACCTTTCTTTCCATATATTTTTTGCTGGCTTTTCATTTCCTTCCTTGATTCCCTCCTTCCTTCCATTTGTTGTGCTTATGCCCTGTTTCTTTCTTTCTTTGCGTCCTTCCTTGCTTCTTTCCTTTCCTTTCTTATTTAACTCCTTCCTTCTGATCTCCTTTCATCCCTCACTTCCATTGTTTTAATCCCTCTTTCCTTTCCCCATGCCTGCCCTCTCGTCTCTCCACAGTTTCTATTCACAACCTGTAAATAAATGTTTTCCACATTATTTATTCACTTTAACGCTCATACTGTCTGGTGTTATGAGCGTGTGGGACAGCCTCCATTTATAAAGACTTACAGCCAAAAGCACAAAGAAGAAAAGTCCGGATGACTCATCGCCTCCTCTTCTCCTGATGATGGAGAACCCATTAACCCGCAGCACCCGGCCGCCTCCGAACACAAATAATCAGCTCTGATGTGCCATCGCGTCTTGCCGCCGCCATAATTGTAGATAATTGTTGGACCCAATTTGGACCAATTCACCCTATTCCTAAACTCTGTTGCATCTGATCAGGGCCTTGGCAGCGGTAATGTAGACAAGGTTTGGACCTCAGAGCTGCTGAGTGAAGGAGTCCACAAGGATTACACCAGAACGCTTCTGATCTCAGACTTATGGAGAGCAAAGAGTGCCGTGATTGAGTACATTATATTAAAAACATCTCTCATTTAGTGTTGGTATATTTATGACACTACTATTGATATGTATTTATTAAATGTAATGTGTAAAGGTTTCGTGCATATGATGAACCTATACTGTACAGTATACTTTACTTTAGACTTCTGTATGAAACCCGCCACTCAACACACAGGCGTGGTGCACCGCAGCACCACATCGTGGCCCCCCGGGGGGCTCCGTCCCAGGCTGCAGCCGGCAGATGAGGCTTCACACCGACTGACCGGCTGAATCTCCATTTCCAGCAGGTTGTTTCAGAGGTAGCTGTCAGCGAGGGTCCTGCTGAGTCTCATTTACAAGGCGAGCCTCAGCTGTGCGTGGACCAGTGACGGCTCAGGAGGGGAGAAATGTGGAATTGATTTGGCCCTCAGCAGCGGTCAGCGAGTGGGGGGAGGGAGGAAATATGTGGGAGTGGGTACGGGGGCCGGAGAAGACGGAACATTTAGAAATATATATGTTCTACAGTTGTTTGGTATTCAAACACGACCACGCTGAAGGAACGTTATTCCCCAACAGTGTTGATCTCTGGCAGCTTTTCCCAACATCTGCCTGTTTGTTTCCCGGTCAGTGCTCTGGGACATGATGAAGCGCACACACTCCTGGATTCTGTTACAGAGTCATGAAATCCACAAATTCCCCTCCAGCTTGCTGACTGCTGTTTAGAAATGCAACTGTTATTTTAACCCAAACCGCAATATTTTCCAAAACCTAAGCAAGTGATAGCGAGCAGCAGCGGTGAGTTAGTGAGTTCAGTAAATAAAAAATAAAAATGACGCGATCATTGTGTTGTAGTTTTGTGATACTTTCTGTTTCAGTATATTTCCTAAATACTTACTCAAGCTGTTTTATTTATAATAACGTTCACATTGCGCACACGAAAAAGGGTTTAAATGTGAAGTAACTTCATCACAGTCTCACTGCAATGTAACAGAAAACTCGGATTATATGTGATTGAACTGATGCATGATTTAGAAAAGGTTCAATCATTCAGTGGCGGCAAATGTCCAAGTAATAAAGAGCAATATACCAAACAATGTTTTTTTTTACATGAAGAACTTAATGTTTCTTGTTTTATTTCTTTGATCTCTGAGTGTGTGTACGTGATGCTTAAATCCACTGACAGAAAGAATGAGAAAGCTGCACACTTCTAACGCCGATGAATTTATTTCAACCAACAAAGATCAACTTTTTATTTCAAATTTACGACATAAATAAATTACAAATCAATACAAATGTGGATCGTTTCAATCGAAGTTGTTTTTCTGGTTTGTACCGGTCGATTCATTGATCAGGTGGACCTGTGTTCAGTCTCCTGATTGTCCTGATTCGTATCATTTTCTAAACTCACACCAGGATTTAACAGCGAGCACATGAAGGCCGCATAAACAAATGTAGCTTTTTCTCAACATCATCACAGTGACCACCCCCCCCCCCCCCCCCACAGTGACCTGGTCTCTAAACCTCCAGACCACCGAAATCACAACTTAAACCCCCCAAATTCTGCATGAACTCATTTCTCCACACACACTGACATCATTCCCGACATGTTTACACTTGTGCGCAGTGATCGCTCCAACGTTTCATCTGAAGAAGCTTCACCCTGTTATTACAGTGATTGTGGCCGCACGGGAGACAGCACACCTGCGTAGAAGTGCTTGGATTTGTCGGTTCGACGGTTGTGTATTTGTTTTAAAGCCACCATGAAATGTGAAAGTAATCTCCACCAGGTGGCGCTATGCTATCCGCACGTGCTCCTCTCTGATCCAGGTTGTTTGAGGAGCTTTAATCTGAAGTGACTTCCAGTGCTGCAAACATTAAATACGACATTCATGTTTTTATTGTCGGCATTGGTGGGAATTCATGCAAAGCAATTTGTGTTCGAGCAACACAAACAGACTCTGAACGCCACTGATGTCCAACAACATCAGAGCGGGTTTCATGCTCCGGGATGCCAGACAATGTGGGCTCACTATGACTTCATCAGGTCAAATTCCTGAACACCTTCCCTCCCGTATTCATCGCTGCCTTATTGTACTTGGCACCCCACCTCTCGCAGCTTCCTGGCCCGTCCAAAGTCCTCATATTCTTCGGTCTGCTCTGTTGACCTCCTCGCTGTGTTTGTTTTGTAGTCTCCAGGAAGAAGGGCTTTCTTGTGGCTTCTCTCAGGCGCTGCTGGCATGGACGCGCCGCTGTGATCTGTGATCCAGATTTGGGAATCCTTCAGCCGGGGATGAACTTAGGGCAAGAGAATCTAAATTTAGGGTTGTCACATTGGTTTCAAACCCAGGAAAGACTGGAGCGAATGTGCTCTCATTGGAAAGGCACACACACACACACACACACACACACACACACACTTCCAAGGCCGTAATCAGAGCTGCGGTTGGCTGGTCGGGGCGACGACGTGCCGTCTGAGCCTGGCAGACCTGCAGACCGTCAAACTGTGGGATCTGGCTTCGGTCTGCCTCTCTGGAGCCCGAGCTGTGGTGCTATCTAAACAGGGTCCTGGTCTGAGGTATCAGCCAAGGCCCCGTGGCTCTGGTTAGCATTGAGCTAGCTCGGCTCAGACACTAACAGCAGGAACAACCAGGACTGAGCCATCGGAAGGCAGCTCGGGTTAATCTCAGCCTCAGGAAATGAAAAAGATGATAGATGTGCGTTTCAAAGACAACTTTGAAATCAATCACTGGACAGAGGGCTTTTTTTGAGATTTGACAGTTGAGAGATGAAGAGGGAGAGAGAGAGAGAGAGAGAGAGAGAGAGAGAGAGAGACGCAACTAATGTCTTCATCCAGACATTGTGGTTCATGGTCAGCGCCTTAAACCCCTAAATCACTGGAGGAGACTTTGTTGTCCCCGTTTACACTGAAATAACAGACTGATCACTTCAAAGAATGTCTAAAAAAGACTTATTGTGGATAACCTTTATTATATAAGGACAGAAATATCACCCAACGGCTGAATTGAGACTGAAACTTTATTTGTCCCTCTAGAATACAATCACTGAGACAACACAACGCAGCTCAGCATAGAATGTAGAATAAACTGACTCAATCGTTCACTTAGCGATGTCAATGTGCGTGGACACAGTATCTTTTGTCACGGTAGATAAAAGAAGATATGATTTTATGTATTTCATTCGTCCCTGTTGTTTATTTACACCTGCTGTTTTTGTTTTTATTCTTACATTACTTATTTATTTTTGAATTTTGTAAATATTCACCTGTAAACGGAGAAGAGGTAGATATGAACACACTACAATACTTACATTAAGTAGGCAAAATATATTGTGCAGAAGTACAACAATGAGAATAAACAGCTGGTCTAAATATGCATATAAATACAACAAGTTACAATTGAGAACAACAAATGCTATTTATTTACAGCCTATTCTGTTCATAAGCAATACAATTAAACTTCTGTAACTGTGTTATGTTTGTTGTTGTAAAGTCTATTGAGACACTGGCATTCCACTTATAAACTTACTTATGAAGAAGAACAATAGAATAGATGGAGCAGAGTTTGGCCGATTGTTTCTATCCCCATTCCTCCACAGAAGTACTTCAAAGGACAGTTAAAGATTTGTTTTTCAGTCCAATCCTTTGAAAAGCACAGTAATCCGTGTATTTCTACCACAAACAGCTTCAGTCTCACCAAAACATCTGAACTTCCAGAGCAATATGCCCCCTAGTGGAGAGAGAACGTCTCACACTCACATCCCACCAGATGTATTAACAATGTATTAACATTAATGTCCACCAGGGGGCCCTACACCCAAAGAAAAGCATCGCTTATCGTCTTCAGCACAGCCTCTTGTCTCCAGCCATGTGAGTGGCATTGATGAAGTACTTACATCCTCCTCACCTGTCTTTTCATGTGTTCATGTCCGGGTCACAACACCTGAATCACTAACCCCCCCCCCCCCCCTTCAGTTCCTGACCAAAAAGGAAACATTTACTTTTATCAACCTCGGAGATGTGAAAGTAAATTCCAAGATGAGTCAGCACCGCGTCCACAGTGTCTGTCTTTAAATGATAGTCAGACGCCAACATGAAACATGAGACAGGTGTTGCTTGCGGTTATCATTCCTCCCGTTCACACATTCATAATATCAGGCTTCAGCTTCCAAAGTGGGTTTTTTAGTTGTAAATGACCTGTTCTCGTTTCCTCAATCAGTGTTTCATGTTGAAGTTTTCTCCTAAATGAACAGTAACTTTGCACAGAAGCGGGACGCTGGAGTTTGTCCCTGACTGACTGACTTATTGACAAAAATAGTCCGTTACAGTGCTACAGTGACCAGCTTTTTTAAGGAAATGACTGATATTTAAAAAAATATGAAACTTTATGTGAATGGGCACAAGACAGGAGAGGGAAGTCAGACACGTTTTAATGGGATTTGTTGAGATAAATATCGATTAAAGTAACAAAACAAAAGGACAATCCTGAATGAATGAATAAAAAAATGCAGATGTGTTGACTTCACACCATTAGCTGCTGGCAGCGCTCATCATATTCCACTGTGGGTCACAATCTCCAGAGAAAGCCCTGAAATAGAAGCGTGTACATTGTTGTGAGGAGTTCATTACAGGAGCCTGAAGATGCCTCGAGGCGGCTCTCCGTCAACAGTTGGAATTCCACCGAGCTGCAGAGGACGGAGAGACGCAGGAAACTGGAGATGCCCTGGAAGTGTGAGAGGTGTACACAAAGCGCCGAGGCCTTTGTGGCCGTCTCAGGAATGTTCCGGCATCAACACTTTTAAGGTCTCTTTGATGGGCACGACTGTTTTCAACCCTTTCCTGTGACAAGTACATGAACCCTGAGGACAGCTGCTGTCACCTGTGCACACAAAGTCAAATATTTCTCCATATTCAGTGATGCTTCACAGATGGAACAAGTGCATTTCCTCAAATTAATTCAAGTTCATTTTCCCTCTGGAGACATTCGACTTCTCCTCAACATATTGCACTTTCTACTCCACTACATCCCTCTGACAGCTGTAATCACAAGATATTCTGCAATGTAAACAAAGCAGAGAAGCTCAGATTACGACACACATCCCAGTAGAGTGACTTCATTCTCTGCTCAGGACACCATCAATCCACGACATCGTCACATGACAAACAGCCGCTTGCCACGATATTAATGTTCTAAATTTCAAATTTAGCACCTTTCAGATGTTACTTTCAACACGAGATGAATATCGCTGGTGTTGCTACATTTTTGGGAATTATCCAAATAAGATTTCAAGAAAAAGAAAGCCAAATCTAAAAAGTCCAGGTGTTAATGAACAATGTGGCCAAGAGTGAGTGAGCACTGCCCTGTGTTTATGGAATGAGGGTCAGACAGGTGAGAGGTCAGGTGATCTGCTGTGAGGACTTTGATCTGGTGACCTGGGTGAAACAGAAAGTTGACTTATTTTGTCACATTCGTCACGTCGGTCGTTAGTATCGTGACTCGTTGGTCCCGTGATCAGCTGGTCACATGACTCGTTCATCACTCCGTGGTCCCATGAGTCGTTTCCACGATCGTTTCCCAAAACGAACCAAACGCTCGTGTTGCCCAAACCTGAGGAAACGGAAGTTTATTTTGAAAAGACTGAAATCTGAATATTTTGCGATTTCTGAATAAAAAAAATCAAAAGAACATTTCCAGAAATGAACACTCGTACGGTACAATATGCAGAAGACAAATATGCCATTTATTGTTTTAATAAGCAGTTTTCATGGAGTAAAAAAATATAAACTCCTTATTACATATTAGTGTCGTCATTAAGAACTACATCCAGTGGTGAAAGCAGTGGTTATGACACAATACAGTCGTTTGTTCAATGTGTTTATTGTGCTGAATCGTCACCTGGTTGTATGTGTTGTGGTGTCTTCATTAATACTCACATCACTGCCGGTATGAATAGTTTCAATAAGAAATATTTGCATTCCAGTATGTAGCATTTTCGTGTTGTTTATTCATCACGCCCCATTTTCCCAAAACTACATTGTAAAGCAGCGGGACGGTGCAGCATTGACAGATTTTGAATCAATGCAGCCGAATCGCACGCTTCACCCGGTCGACTCTGTGTGAGGCTCAGCAGAGACGAACACTGAAGCACATAAAAACAGAGCGATGGCCGCTTTGTGTCCTACAGACGCTAGAGGGGCCGTGTGCATCAGCATCTGAATAACAACTTTACCATCAAATATGTTCATAACAACCCACCTCCTT
Organism: Melanostigma gelatinosum; assembly: GCF_949748355.1. Classification (NCBI taxonomy): domain Eukaryota; kingdom Metazoa; phylum Chordata; class Actinopteri; order Perciformes; family Zoarcidae; genus Melanostigma; species Melanostigma gelatinosum. The sequence continues at coordinate 3,856,687 of NC_136642.1, read as the reverse complement.
CACATGATGCTGGATTACAGTGAAGACTTGCTTCGTCAGCAGAAAACCTGCGTTACAATGGAGTAAGAGCTGGACATCGAGTTTGAAAGATGTGGGTGTTTACCACGCAGGGAGGAGGTTGTTGTGGATATCTGGAGGTTGAAAGTCGCCACACTTGAGGGCAGCACGTAATCGTGGGAGTGCTCCTTTTAACTGTTATTGATAAAGAGATTTGAAACGGTCTCATTGCTGCAGAGTTCATGAGCTGATGCTGCTGCTTCCCTTCAGGCCTGCAGAAGCTGTCCCACCAGGGCGGGGCTCCTCTCCCGGATCAGGGCCGACGTGATCTCAGCGACCCTCGATACTGACCTCTCCCAACGTTCTGTGTCCTGAGAGAGCGAGAGAGAGAGAGCGAGCGAGCGCGAGAGAGAGCGAGAGAGAGGAGGAGGAGAGACAAGGCGGACCCGTAAAACTACAGACTCATTACATGAGCTCAGCACTGAGACATCTCCACGCACATTCGTTCACGTTTATCTCACATTCTCCCACGTGTCACGACTCCCGTGTGAGTCATCCGTGTGTTTGTACACCAGCAGCATCCAGTTGGCGTCAGCAGCCAGGTCAAACTAGCGTTGCTAAGGAACGGGCCTGTTGGGAAGGAGTCATCGATGGTTTGGCTGCACGAACATCTCTCACGAACAGTAGATGAAAAAAAGAAGTGGGCAAGGTTCCAAATATTCCATTTTCTTTCAAAAATGACGACACTCGTGAGAATATCCCGGACTCTGACGTCTCCTCATGAGAGAAGAGCTGTGAGGTCAAACACACACGGAATTCACCACATGTGATCTGATTGTGGAATCAAGGATCCTCTCGTGACTCCCGTGTTATTGTATGTTCAAATCAACAGACGGAAACAATTTACCAAAAAGAGGGGGGGGGGGGGCGCAATTAAACTTTCCCTTTTCCTAAATTTGTGTTGATGGCAAGTCCTCTGAAGCTTGTGAACCAACAGGGCTACTTTGAGCTCTACGGTGCATGATATTGGACAGATCTACGCTGAACCACACGCGAGGCAAGAGTTTCTTTTCAAGGCGAACTCTACTGTTGTGGTTGTTTTGTGACTCCTCTCTTCTGCATCTCTTTCTTCTTCTGTTCTCGGCAGGCCGCCTGCACGATGCACTTTTAATGGTTTTCACTCGCCTGACTCCATTCCTCAGGCCACACAGAGACTCCCGACTTTGATTTAGTTTCTCGATGAGGCCTAGGAACGAGCCGTTTTCCATCTTTCAAAGGCACTGCAGTTCAAGGAGCTTTACTTTTTGTTCCTCGCGTAGATTTATGCTTCATGCTCTACCTGGACTTTCTGCACAAATGGATGGTGGACTTTAATAAGGCTTTTGACAAAGCTTTTGATGTATAGCAGCATGCATGAGGGAGAACATATAAAAAACATTTTCATTTCTTGAAACTTTTAAAAGGTTCGAGAGAACTCAGCAAAAACAAGATGTTTAACCACAGAGAAGAAGGGAAGGAAAGGCCTGGCATGGATTCTGGTTTCTGCAACAAGCAAATAGTTTCACATACATTAGTTCTGCATTCATAAAACATTAAACTTACATGATGGTGAGTCTGTTATTCTTTTATATATTTCCACAGTTTTTGTAATTCTTGCATGTAGTTTACAAAGAAAACTTCAGCAGATTTACTGTGAAAATTCATAGCAACTTTTTTTAACAATGGGTCCTTGTTTTTATTGATTTTGCCCCAAACAATATATGTATAAAAGGGTCTTAAATATGCACTTGATGGCTACATGCATGTTAGATTGACTAGATGAGGTTAAAGCTACATGTCCCAGACGAAAAAGATGAACTCGTAACCTTATTTGGCTGGTTACTGTAGCTTACAAATCTCCACCGAGTGCACCGATTGGTCTGGCATCGTGACATGAAACAGCAGTTCCTCCAGCCAATGAGCCCCTTCGGAGGGGAAAACGATTAGCGAATCAGCGACACGGGAAATCTGTTGGAGTGACGCCAATTACTGTCGGACTGAAGATGGAAACGAAATGTAACGAGTTGAGAATTCTGTCAGTTGTCAGATAAATTAAGAGAGAACTGCTAACGTCACCTTGAACTCAGACAGACAGTTCACAGCTAAACTGCACATTCAACTCGTAGAATACATATATGGAGGACTACGGTTTTGAAACCTCGAGTTCGGCATTTCCTTGTTTTCTTTGTAACAAGAAACACGAGAGGGCGGAGCTAAGTATGCTGAATAAGTCATTTTATTTTTAGGCAACCAAAATGTTACGATTAACTTCCATAAACTGAAAAGACGCAGAGAAAGTGTTTAAGTTCTAAGATAAAAAACATTGACAACTCTCAGACCAGACAACTCCTGTTGTCAGACCTGTCAATCACAGTAAGCCCCGCCCTAAAGCATGCCCTGCTTTATGGTCTGTGTGACTCTAAATGGACCATAATGTACTAAATGAACATCATGCTGTATTGAAGAAGACTTGAAACTAGAGATTGAGACATAAACTCATGTTTACAATGTTTACTGAGGGAATAAATCAAGAGAGAAGTAGAGTCATTCTCTCATAGACTTGCTGCAGAGACCCATAGTTTGGGTAATAATGTCACTGTTCAACTTTGAAGGTTCCGTCCCCGTCTGACATGTTGTTGATGATGTCACAGTACATTCAGATCTTTCATTCAGAGCAAAAGACGCTTTTAACAGCTGTCACTTTGACCTGTCGTGGCAGGAAAAGTGCAGGTGTAACTAATGACCGTAATGTCTCGTTTCCATTTGGGTGTTCCAGGAAGTCGTGACAGCGAGCCAGGACGGACGACACCAGAGACCTTCATTACTTGTGCTGCTACGAGATGTCAAAGACATCTGCTGTGAAAAAGACCTTTTACTTTGGCGAGTACAGTGTTATTAAAACAGACCAAAACGATGGCAAAACCTACGACAACTGGATCCAAGTTGTATTAATCGTAATCATCCTTTAAAAACGGGATTGGATTTGACGTCACCGACCAATCTGACACTTCCTCTTCTGGGTCCGTCATCAATTTCATCGTCCAGCTCTCAAAAGGCAGGTTTGCTTAGAGGGAAATCAAATAATTGAAGAGAGATTTTCACAAAGCTTTTAATGTCCTAACATCCACAGAGGGGAACATAAAAATATATTAAAAGTAAATCCTTCTGAAATGACAAAATAGCGATGATTTGTGATCCGGAACATCCTATTCAACATGTCTTCAGCTTCAAAATGCTTTTGGCATTACAACTATGTGTCAGCGGTTTTAACACATTTGGAGGAGTGTGTGTGATCAACTCCTGGAGAAGAAATAAGCTTTTCTCTTGCTCCGTCCTTTCTCCATCTTACAGACTAACTTCACCGGCTCCTAACAGCGCAGTCTGTGCAGGAACCGGACGGGTATGTGACGAGGTGTGAGAGCGATGAGCGTGGAATCGGGCCCGGCCGTGGTTAATGGGAGCTAGAGACCCCGGCATCCAGAACTCTCGGAGCACTCCTCCCCTAATGAGCAGCAGCGGAGGAGGGGAGTCAGACGACACGGATTTTCCACACCAAACCGACTGAAGGGGGGAACTGGAGTACAGATCAGCGACTCCAGCCTCCTCGTTGATTAAAGCAACGCGGAGGAATGAAAAAAGAAAGGACGATGGAATCAAAATATGATCGCTTTGAATGCGCTCCAGAGGCATTCTCTGTCAGCTTCTGCAATATTTTCTTTTTTTAAATATGCTTTTTAGATCTAAAATTGGCGAAATCTTTGAAGACTCAAAGGAAATGGAGGGAAGGAAAAACAGCGAGGCTTTCCCGTTTTTCTATAGGATTTACCCAACTCGTCGTTCTGTGGCTTAATCACAAGTATGAGGAGATCCAGTACATCTGTAAGCAGCCAACAGAAAGCAGCTGATAGCACAACGTTACCACATATCATCAAAATATGCAAAGATTCAACAGTGATCAATGATCAGTCAGGGGCTCGCAGAGAGAAATCAAAGCGTCCTAGAGTAATCTAATTGCATCTTTTCATTGTTTACACCACAGGCAATCAGATCAAAGCATTCCTCCGATTGTTATCTGAAAGAAATTGCGTCTTCGCACGGAAAGTATTTCAGATGTTACATGTGTTCGGAGGAGCTAAAACAGCACGGGGCTGATAAAAGCGATGAGCGCGATCGTCGGTCGATTACCACCCAAGTGCATTGACGAGGACGATGGGAAAGTCACGAGAACGCCGGGCGTCTCGGGCATATTGAAGACAGCTACGGCAATCAAACCACAGCCAATGACTCTATTACAGAGGCCTGTTTTCTCACAGGCAGAACAAAAAAGAAAATACTCTTGCGTTTGCACACGAGAAAATAAGAAAAAGCAAGTCGAGATCACCAAGGAGGATCAAAGTTCTAAGCCCGTCTAAGCCCGAGCGCTGAATTATTTCCAGCCCAGATATGCGGCCTTTGAAATATGAAGCATGCTTCATAAAACGGCATTATTCAATCAAGCCTGCACAGTGGAACGCAAATATGACTTGAGCTCTTCATCGACTGGTGGCACAGCTTTAAGTCGTCACAACTGCCACTCAGGCTTCAAATGTGGGGGAGAAAAAAAAAAGCAGGAGAAAAGGGGTCGAATTACTGAACGGCAACAAACTCCGAGGCCTCAGAGATATTTGCATATCTAACTGCTTTCAGGCAGAAATCGATCTGAGCTCGTGAGCTGATTGATCACCGCTCACAGTTCTAGTTAGCCTTGACAGAAAAGAGCTGGTAGCCCCCCTGACCCGGGCTTTGCTGCCGTTGGCGGGGAGGGGGAGGGGGGAGAGGCATCCATCCAGGAGGAATAAAGCAGCTCGCTAAACAACTGTGCATTGGAACACGTAAGAGAGCACGCACGCATACGAAAGACAGTGGGTAGCTACTTCATACCCGTACATGTGCACCCCTGGAACGTGATCCTGGAGAGATTTGCATGTCTCCAGATCATCACAGCCCACCTCCTCCAGCGTCTCTCTCCCCGTGTCTCTTCCAGCAGAATCTTGGAGATGGAGAAACCAGTTCGCAGCGCTGAGACAAACAGAGCTGGAGTTGGGTGTTTGGACACATACGAGATAAAAACCTGGAGCGAACGCGTAACTGAGCCTTTGAGATGAAAACCGCGAGCAGAAGAGTCTGATTGATAGAGCTATTTGAGCTAATAGACCTGTTTACGGTGAGGAATTAATCCTCTCATGTTCCACAGACACAAAGATCTTCGTGTGCCGAAGTCTTAAGTGCAGTCCCAAGAGGGAATTTAATTTTACTCTTCTCTAAAAGTGCTTGTTTTTACAAGATTCACCTACCTATTATCAGACATAAGGGGAACTAACTTTCCACTTCATAATGAATCACTGCCACAAATCCCTACTCAAAGGGTGTCCGAGCCAAAAGTATCATCATTTATTCACATTAGTGGAGGGCCTATCACCGGTAATGTGTGCCATGTTGAACGGGAAAGCGACGCATTTACATTTTCTGAAACAACACTTTTTTGTTTTTGTTTCCACCGACAGCAGAGCCTCTGCTACATCGATTACCGACGCGTCCAATCCCTTGGTGGCCTACATGACATTTATATAGCTTCTCTTGACAGATTTCACGTTTAAAAATAGAGACCGTTCATAAACAACATATGAACTGGTATCACGGGGGAACATACCAGTGGATACGAGTCATAGCTGGAGAGAGGTCTGGGGACTTTAGGGGTGTTCGGGTTTTATATTCTTCGTGCACACAGAACCTAAATACCAGTCCAAAAGACAAGTCATATCATGAAATTAAGTGACAGAATAGTTTCAATACATAAACAATGCAAAGTATAATCATTTGACTGGGCAGTAACTGAAAGCAAAACGCTCTCAATCACTCCCATGTGTATGAATGTACAAACACATGCAGCAGCCTTGTTATTCCAAACTGCGAACCACAAGTTTATGGAATGGAACTTCAATCATTAGCTTCTATTTTTGCTTACTGTTTAAAAGGGAGGATTTTGACAAGCCGTGAGGCGACAGGTCTTTGAAACGCGGAGCAAAAAGGGGGGGTGGGGGGGGGATAACGGGGCAGGACTAGCGGACCACACACAATAAGCAATCCTCGAACTCTCTCTTTAATGCCACCGATGCAATCAGCCTGAGAGGAGCGCGCAGCGGCACTTTCTGCCACACAAGAAGAACCTGCTTTGAAGCTTTACGGGTTTCAGGCAATTAGGACGTTTTAACGGTGACAATTCGTACGCCTCCGTCACTCTCCCGAGATCCCTCAGCCCCGAGGCCCGCTGCTGCCGAGGGCTTCCACTTCTGTTCCCTTCATGAAACGCCAAGAGCGCTGGGTCCGAATTGAAAAACAGCTTATGGAAAAGCTTGGCGCTGAGCCCGAGCCAAGAGAACTGGAGAGAGTTGTTAGAATCACACCAGCTACCATAACCAAGGTGGCCAAGAGCATTTAGAAAGTTTTTATGGCCTTTTTCTTTCTTTTTACTATCCTGTGTTTTTGCCTGTGACATGAGGGTGCTGCAGTCCTAATAGTTGTAGCATCCACTTGAGGGCAGCATCATTACCAGCAATAAGGCCAGGCAGCATTCTCCACTCTGGGTGTCTGTAACGCTAAATCCACCTAACATGAACTACGCGTTACCCTGACTCCTGCCCCTTTAATAGATGAAGTCATTTCTCGGAAAAAACTCTCCCGAAATGACCTGCGCGTTGAATCCCGATCTATACAATACTGCTCAAAAACAGCCCGCGCTTTGGTCGGAGAGGGGATAGTGTTCCAGAGCTTCTGACAGCTCGTCCCCTGAGTGGGTATTGTGGTCCTGCTGCCCTCCGTGTATCACTGAAGACAGGCAGTAGCTCGGGGCGAAACTGCAAAGAGTGAAGAGGGCAACAGGTCCAATTACTGGCCGGTCCAAAAGTCTGATTAGAGCGCACATGCTGCAGAGACTCATTTGGTGCAATGAAGAATGGTGGCAGATCGATGGAGCAACACCACGGAGAGAAAAATACACAATTGCAAGTAAAAGTCCTGCATTTAACTCCTTCACATCCATCTCCCCTTTTTTATTTCCCCTAAAGCAGCTTTCAGGATCCGTCATTCCACTCTGACAGCATCAGATTGAGTCTTGAGCTGCTTGTTCCAGGTATACGAGGAAACATTCAAACCCAAGACTCCATGTCATTGTGGCTGGAAATATTCCCACTCCACTAAAGAATTTAAATAAAGATGTGTGGGTTTGGATAATATTTGGCTTCACAGCATGAGTTTGTAATGATGAGCCATAATTCAAAGGGGATCAATAACTCCTCTGGTACTTGCGATACATTAAAGTCCACAGAGAGGAAATACCTCCACACACTTAGATCCAGTCCGTTTTAATATTTACCGTTGGATCTTAACAACCTTCAGAGTATTCATCACCTTTACACTGAAAGTTCAGCCGTGAATATAAAAATGAGCTTGGAGCCCAACTGAAAGACTGAGAGCTGAAGTTGACCGAGACGACAGAGACGTGAGCATTATTTCGTACTTCTGGGAATGTGTTTTATTGAATTTGTGAAAAGGTATTTAGTCGCCGGCTGAATGTCTGTACTTTAGATACCCGTGTCGTTCTGCCTCACTTCATCTGAAAGAGATCATAATGGAGGAAAATGAATACGTCTGTATCCCACCCTACTTTTGTGAGTTCCCCTCAGACTTTCCAGCCATAGAAAAAGCAAACTTTTGAATTGATAAATGCTTTTCAGACCCCATTGAGGGAACAATTGCTGCCACACAACCCTTTCACGGTACACTGGTAAAGCTCTTTCAACACGGGTTTCCAAAATATCCTGTCTAGGGGCGTCCGTTGGGCAAACAGAGCAGCTTGTTAGTCACGTCCAATGCACGACTTCTCTTTCTGCCCTGCAGAGGACTCAAACCCTGCTAAGAATGGGACATCGAGGGGGGTCTGCATCTCCACTGCATCCCCTCAGTGACAACTTATTTCTAAAACATGCTCTGGTGAGAGATGACTTTGTTTGAATTCAACTCGCCAAAGGACATCCCTCAAAACAGTAAGCGGAACAATGGCTCTTTAGTTGAGGAGGTATGAAAGCATGAAGGCATGGGTGGGAGTTATGAACTGGGACATACCAAATCCCACATGCGGTGAGAAAGAGACCCAAAAATGCACACACCCTCCACTGATGCCTCATTTACTTATCACACTGTATCACTTACACCAAACCGAGGGAAGCCAAATACAGTCTCTATCAGAGGTCATCTGAGGTCAGATGCAGGAGTATTTCACAAAACAAGACTTTTATTAAAAGCTGGGTTTTCAGCAATGCACGTCCTGGCCTATAGTGCCCTCACTTCCATGCTGAACACAAGCACGAGATCGGAATCGCAGCAGACCGTGAGCCAAACATACAAACATAGGTGCAACACTGTGTTTTTGTACTGCTGTCAAAATATCGGTGTACCGCAGACTAAACATCAGGGGATAAAGCTGGCCGTGTGGCTTGACAGATGTAGTATGAGAACCAGAAGGGTCCGCTATGAGAAACTGAAGGAAAATCAATTTCACATGACACTTCATGACCTGACGATTCATTTAAGGACGTTAAATACCAGAGCAGATTTACGTTCTTGAATCCTACCTTGAAATCTGGTTATTTAAATTTTGATAAACTTCCAGTTGACTTTTGCTTTCAGTCTGATTCGGTACCGTTTACTATCCCAAAATTTCCAAAAGTTATGCAACGAGCCAAAAGCTGAATTTATGGTTGTATGGCTCTGAGGCCACTCTGTGAGCTACACTGTAGCTGGTGTTCCCCTCCTCCTTCACCACGTGGAGCCAATCGTCGCTCTATATCACAAAGTGAACTCAAGCATAAAATCCGGCTAAATGATTACCATGACCATGTGGACGCTTTGTGTTTGAGGCTTGTGACCTTTAAACCATGCCAATCAGATGTGGTCAATAGCACATTTTTGGTCATTTTAGCCAAGTTCACACTACAAAACTTTCAAAGTCATCAGATATCTGTACTGTTCACACCAGACAACTTGCCGTCTTGTAATCTGGAGTCTTGTAGTCGTCTTTCCATGACTTTACCGGCGACAAGGGTCTTTCATCAGGAGGAATCCCCAATGATTGTGTCTGGTCCCCGAACCACGTTTCCTCACGCCCCCAAGAAGACTCCTCAATAGGTCCAGACATTTAGCCTGCTAGATATCTGGAATGTGTCTGCGATGCATTAGCGAGCCTCTCGGCTTGCGTCTCTGAACAGTTCACACGGAGCGCTTGAGCGCCGATTTGCATGATGGACATGATGGCGAGTGTTGACTGATCAACAACCTCAACTTTATGAAAATGAGGTCCGTCCATCGCGAAGGCAGCAGGCTCGCAAAACTCAGATCAAACTGTTAAACTAGGCAGCGCTGATCAAATATCAACCAACACTCTGTTACTGCATTGCCTATTTCGTGCCTCAAATGTTTGCAGCTACATATTTTGGATTCCATTTTGGGTTCTGCCACATCGTTCCGTTTGTTGCAGACAAGGATTGCCCACAAAAACAATCTTAGATGAGGCCTGTTGAATGAAAGCGTAATCCCTGTGAGCCGGGCTCACCCGGGACAAAAACCGAAGAGCTGGAGGAAAACTCGAACCGGGACTCCTGTGGGTGGTCAGAAACGGCTCAAAACCAAGTGGCAAAACAAACATACACGTATGTTTTGCCTGTTGTCTGAGTGATTGAATGTTTACAAACCAATTGTGAAGAGCTGGCTCACATTAATCCTCCATAAGAATCTGAATCATTAATCCTCCATAACAACATACCGTCTCTGTTTGTAACACCAATTCTCTCTTGGAATGTCTTTTCCAAATTGTCTGTAAGAGTCAAAGTGAAGTCGTATCAGCCCGAACAGCGCGCTCGCTGGTCTTCTTTAATCTAAGAAATCAAAGCTGAGTAAACACCGCTTTAGTTCGTCTAATTCCTTGAGCCAAACTCCGGCGGTCAAGTTTCACACATACCGACACACATCTGGAGCGCTCTCAGCGTGGAAGATCAAGCTTGATATCCTGCACATGTTGCGGTAGTGCGAGTCTCTCCCAGGGCTCTGCCCTAACACTCTACAAATACATCACTGAGGAGGGGTGGGGTGGGGGGGGGGGGGGTCCTCGGGCTTCTGTCTGTATGGAGATGTCAGGATTCTACAGAGGGAGCCAAGTGCTCTCGTCCACATTTCCAGGGGGGCTCTTAGATCAAATGTAAAGACATAATTGTTAGAAAAAAGACAAGTACTTCGGCAAACAGCAGGGGGAAACTGTGTGACGGGGCCGGGTGGATGTTGGAAATGTCACGCCATTTCTGATCTTTGTTGCTTTCTGCAATGTTTTGCTTTAACTTATCAAACAATCATTCTGTTGAGTGTTTTTTCCTCCTTTCTTTAAATTTCTCCTCAGCTGTCAATCAGACAAGACTAGCCAAAGAGGCTGATGCATGCGTTTTAGTAATCGCATTAGTAGAGATCGCCTCTTTTTTTAGACATCGGAATGACGATAAGACTCTCAGAGCACATTAAAGGTTCCACCACTCATTCATCCCAGAAAATATGACACCGGTCACTGATTCATCCGAAGACAATTGTTGGATTTACTCAGGAGAAAGGTCAGAAGTGTGTTGAGACAGCAGAGACGGCAGCCATCCGTGATCTTGACCCCGCCAGGGTGCGACTACACGGGTGTCACAGCAAGAGACTCGGCTGCTTGTGTAGGGTTTCACCTGTCTGCCATGCTGCAGCTGAACGGGTTAAGCTGCGTATGTCGCCTGATAGATGTCGTGTGAGAAAGGGGACAAAGACCTCTGGAGAAATCATTTTCCCCTGGCGCTTCATTTAGAAAATTCCCCAGGAGTGTGTAATTCATTTTACGGGAATTACCTAAAAGGGCCAGATTTCGGTTATGGAACTTTGCAGTGAATCATTGTTTATGACTTTATAAAGTCACTCAAACACTCTTTTGAGCCGTAATAGCGCTATCGTAGGGATAGAAATGTCAAGGCGGTCCAACACTTTGGTTCAAACTCAAATATATATAAAATATCAACAATTGCATGGATTAAGATGAAATATTGTACATACATTCATGGTCCCCAAATGATGAATTCTACTGACATTGGTGATTCGTGGAAATCATCTAGCGCCACCAGCAGGACAAAAACTTGTTACAGTGAAATATCTCCAAATCCACGATATAAAGTTTGGGACAACAGTTGGTACAGACATTCATGTTTAATTACTTTTCTTTAGCACCACTATGAGGTTGACATCTGTGTCCCCCTCAGGATGAGTTGTTATCACGTTTCATCTGGCACCAACAGGTCAACATTTAAATGTGTCCATTTCTTTGGTTCATGATTAAATATCAGTCTCAAAAACTGATTTGTGGATTCTTATGAATGCTTTTACACCTCTGGGGAATATTCGTGGAGGGGAAAAAATAGTCGGACGGACCTCGATTTCAGCGGATTTTCCGCCAATGAAATGTTTCATGTGATGTAACACCTCCGGGTTTAGCTCCAGGTAGCATTCTGCCAAAATTGCGGAACATCTCATCAATTTATTTTTACACCAAATATTGTGTGAGAAACACAGCATCGACCAACTCAACATCTAAATGAAGAACAATATGAGGTAGCCCCGCGGCTGGGATACGATGAAAATGGTAATGTAGCGGATATGCTAACGCATGTTTGTTACATTACAACAGCTAGCGGTAGCATCAAATTAGCCCTTTAGTTCATATTTTGTGTAGCCTCCGATTCCTTTCATGCAATGTTGTGCCTCCCCATTATGATCTTTTATTCAGCAGAGGACAACTGGCGGATTTAGCCTAAGAAAAGTCTGGAGTGTGCTGAAGCCACAGGGACGACAGGCTTCCCTGATCTCCCTTGACCCCGGCAAGGGTGCAACTCCACGAGTGTCACCGCTACAGCTTCACGGGGTCGTGTTCGGTTTCACCTGTCTGCCTTTCAGACCCAGATCTGAACAGGTAGAGGAGAATAGACCTATAGAGTCCTCTCCTTTTCTTCCCCCCCCTTCCTTCCTTCCTCCCTCCTCTCCTTTCTCTCACTCTCTTTTCTTCCCTGGCCGACTAATCTCTTCTCAGGTTTAGGATTCCCGGTCCGGGCTCTTTGAGGAGGAAATATGGGGTTGGGTAAACATCAGGGCTCTCACTGCAGGGATTACAACACCCATATATCACCGTGACAAGTCCCTTTTCAGCGGATGACAAGTCGCCGGGACCCTGTGCGAGGAGGGATCCGATGACACTTCCTATCGCCACGGCAGACACTGATAGCGTATACCGTCACCGTTTTCACAACATCGAGTCAGTTTATGAGGATCCGGTGTCTGCGTATCCTCAGCCACCGTCTTTAGTTTTGATGTTTTCACACATTATTGCACCTGATGTTTGGCTCGTGGGCATCTGCGCAGAGGCAACAACACAAACGGAAAGAGGCTCTATAGAAGTGCTTTGATCACGCGTCCTTTTTTCCCCAGAGGCCGCTGTTTATTGTGCGTGACTCCATTTCCCTCTCTTCTCTGCACAAAGCGAAGCGGCACGCACGGCGACGCGCTGCTGGATGCACTGTGCCCCAGAGGTTCAGTGTTACTCTGAATAACGTGAAACCACAGTCAGGCCTCGTTTCAGAGAATCCACTTTTTTATCCAAAAAGACACCACTGAAGGTCAATGAGGTGGATCGTTTTCCCAACCTCTCTGCGACGAACGCTGTTCCATGCGCTCATGCATTCACACCGTCAGAGGTTAAAATTAGATTGGCCAAATGGCCGTACTTTTCCGAAGAGGTGGGCGCGTCCAGTAATTCCTCTGAGTGATGCATAACGAGGGGCAAGGGGAACATGAATGTTCTAAACGGGTGTTCTTCTCACTGGTGTCCAGTTGACAACAAGCAGTCGTGTCAGAGCAGAGAATGAAATCATTTAGGGAGGAACGAAAGGGACTCAGAGTTTATGGTGGAACATCTCAAGGTTTTGTATAAAAAAGGAAAACATACAAAGTATTTATGTCATACCTTGTTATACCGTCAGTTTCTGGTGAACCTGCACGATTTCGCCAGAACCCAACCAGTGGCACCGATGACGAGCATTAAGAAATAGCCAATATTCTCAATGATGGTCTTGTTTGCTCACGTAGTTCATATCGAGGCATCACGATTAAATCAAGACTGTTTCATAACCAGTTAAAAGTTCCTCATAGCAACTTTAAAAGAACGGCCAACAACCCTGGTCGAGTTGCATTAAAAATCAAATCACCTTTAGACTGTTGCCTGAAAACATAAACACGGAGACTCAAGAACAGCTATTGCTCTGGGACATGGACTCGTTTTTTTAATTCGGAAAATGTTTTGCCGGATTCTAAATATTTCCAGTGACATGCAGCTCTGGTTATAATATTAAAATATTGTAGACTGGCAGCAGCATGGTCACACCCCTGTCACACCCCGGTGTGACAGTGCTCCTGCACTGCTTTGTGTACAATAGCACAGCACAATGGTGGCTGTTTGACAACATGATAAGGATAATGATGTGGAGAGGGTCACAGATTGACTTTGGGTTTTTGTCATTTCATTCTCAGTGGTGCTGAAGCTGGTACACATACACACAAGTGCACAAAGCCACACACACACAGATAAAGGGGAAAAATATAACTTATTTTAAACTACAGTATATATTGAAGTAACCTCTTAATTGAGTTTATTGATACAGAGTGAACACATGTTGAAAACAGCAACATAATCACATTTGTTTTGAGTTTTTCCTCTTTATCAAGACTTCCAAACAGCAAAACATGACCTTTCCTTGTAGGGAACAGAATATGTGTCCAATCTGAACGTAACCTCGTCCCACTGGATGTTGACCATTTTGAATTTCATTACAAATATGTGCCTCAGTGACATTGCTGCTCATATAATCACAGCGCCATCTCTTCACATGTTTACATAGGGCTGGTTTAACTAAAACAACAAACACTGTGGACAAAAACTAAAAAGCATCTTTCACCAATCAGACTGATTGCATGAAAATGTTGGCTTTGTGTGCATTATTGCCTGCCCTCAAATCTTTTTCTAATCAAAGCCAAAGAAATAAAACAAACTTTGTGAGGCAATATTCATATATAGTGTACGGCTGACAGAGGAAGTGTTGGCAGGCATCCCCGCAAGTATGAATAAGGCCATCTGGGAAGAATTGTCCTCATTATAACAAATAACGAACAGTGATTTATACAAGCCTGTATTCTGCTGCTCCACTATCTCATAACGATAAGCATTTTATCATGGTGAACACACGCATTATCTCCGTCCACTCCCTTCCCCTTTTCTCCGTCCAAGCAGGATGACTAATTAACAGCATTAGTTCCATAATTCAGAGGAAAACCAGGATGTCCAACTTCCGATAGCTGAATCAAACCCACATGTGGGCCAGCAGCGCCGCGCCTCGCTATCAAGACTACAAAACATCTCCTTTTAATAAGGCGACGCTGTGATGGAGTTTAAAACGCATGATGCAGATTCACTGACCAGAGCCTCCTTCAGCTCACCGTTCTCTTCTGCAGGAGAGAGTAAAGCCGACATGGCCTCGCCGGAGGCACACGGGCTGATATAGTTGATTTGTGAAGTGACGCAGCTGCCAAGAAACCTCATTTATCACACTGCTGCAGTCAGACGTGAACATAAATCATGATGGATGTCACATTGAAGGCCAACAACACAATGAATATTCAGCATCCGACTTCGGGTTCGCCCCGCACGTCTGGCCCAAATGTTGTGATTTGACTTGACGGCTTCGGTAGCAAGAATCCCGACACCTCTCACTGCACTGGATGAATAATTACATTTCATATAATCCTGTAATCACTGAGCAGTCAGTTGTGGATTTCAGGTCAACCGCATCCACCCAGATGACTCCGGCGCACACTTGGCGGTCCCTCAGCAGCGGATTCCCATGACACACAGCGTAACTGAGGAGGTTCGACCATAGAGTGTATAAGACGTTTTCAAGCCTCGAGTTTGGTGATTTCGCTGTAGTCATCTTGGATTACAGCCGTCGCCATGTTGGCACCAAAGAACGGAAGTGACATATTTAGAATGCGGAGGAGTGACGTAGAGGCCGTGTAAGTCTCTAGTAGAGGCAGCGACCTGTCAATCACAGTAAGCCCCGCCCTAAAGCATACCCTGCTTTATGATCTATTTGACTCTAAATGGACCATCATTTACTAAATGAACATCATGCTGTATTGAAGAAGACTTGAAACTAGAGATTGAGACCATAAACTCATGTTTACAATGTTTACTGAGAGAAGTAGAGTCATCTTCTCATAGACTTCTATACAACCAGAGGAGTCGCCCCCTGCTGGTCACTAGAGAGAATGCAAGTTTTTAGACACTTCCACATCGGCTTGCATCGGGAGAAGCGGAGGTTGCCGCCTGGGTTCGATCTACAATACACATGTGGTGGGTTGAGCTGCTTTAGATCTAAAGCGCCTCTGCATCCTTTTCATCCCTCTGGCGTTCAGTTGGAACAATACTACACAACACGAACGGCGGAAGTTGAAAAGTTGATGTCCCGCCCTCTTAATCACACTTGCGGGCACACTTTTATTCCCTCTCCTTCATCTAAAAAATCTAAAAAGACACGCCTGTCCAAGCACACACACTCACACACGTGTGATAAAAGACAACCTCGCCTGGAGCATAAAAGCACGACAAGTCATTGGAACGAGACACTTGAAAGACATTAACCATTCAGTTTTGTTTGGCCTCTCGCAGCACAGCGACTCCCGTCGACATCAGGAAGAAAGAAAAGAAAGACGAGGAGCGACCAAGAGCTTACCTTTGACTGATGAAGCTGGATGCCGTAGAGGAGAATATTTCGGAGCTTAGCTGCTGAGGCCAGATCCATGATAGCCGCTGGCTCTGCCGCTCTCCCGCTGACGGACAGCTCATCTGAATCACTCAAACGCACCTATAAAAACAAAAGCCACGGCGCGCAAATCAAACGCTTGCCAATAGAGAGGATCTCTTACCAGAGCAACAATCATACCCCCTTTTTTTTGGAGCAATTACAGCTTATTGTCCACGCAGTCGTTTAAACATGTTGCAACTCAACAGGCCTGTTTATCTAAGGTTGCGTTCAGAGAAGCTCTGCTGTGCGGAGAGTAAACAGAGGTTGGTTGATGCACAGTCCTGTCTGAGGATATAATGATTCTCTAATTCAGCCATGAATCCGTAGGGCCTCTGTGGTTTATTTTCCTTAATTAGGGCAGCATGACCCAGACTCATAGGTTCACATTACCGTGTCATCCCTTATCCAAAACGTAGCCGATTTCCATAACCGCCCCGCTGACAGAAACTTAACTCAAGATTTATTCACTGCAATTATTTTGTCATATATCCGTAGAAAACTGCAGCATTGAGATGCGATAGTCTGGAGAATCGTTTGTAATGTGTCTGAACGTGCAATTATTACACTTATATCTGAAGTTTGCCGTCAACAGGTGATGTTCAGTTTGAAGAGTGATTATTCAGCACATTAGAAGGTGTTGAACCTCGAGGCGACGAGTCATCTGAAACGCTGACCGTGATACTTTTACCCACAATATGAATAACTCTGTTCCAAAACAAACCCATGTACATCATGTACAGCATCAATTAATACATCAAACATGTTTTTGTTGTGGTGGTCTTCTTAAAGTGGCAATAGCACAGACTGTATTTAAGAAGTGGACGTCGTCCGGACAATGCCGTGGTAGTGACCTGTCAATCACAGTAAGCCCGCCCTAAAGCATCCCCTGCTTTGTGGTCTGTTTGACTCTAAATGGACCATAATGTACTAAATGAACATCATGCTGTATTGAAGAAGACTTGAAACTAGAGATTGAGACCATAAACTCATGTTTACAATGTTTACTGAGGTAATAAATCAAGAGAGAAGTCGAGTCATTTTCTCATAGACTTCTATACAACCAGAGGAGTCGCCCCCTGCTGGTCATTAGAGAGAATGCAGCTTTAAGACACTTCAGCATCGGCTTCACTTTTCAGAACTACAATTTTTCTGCTTCAACTTATCATTATGAAGTAAGACAATAAAATACATTAAGATATTCATACAGCGACTACTACAAAGTATAACAATAGAAAATATCACTGGTGATCTAAAATATGAGCAGTCAATGTCAGATTTGTGTGGAGTGAGTTCCTCATAATGAGAGCATGATGGCTTAACAATAGCCTCACAGGACATCCACCATAGAAGAAGAGATATAACAAACCTTCCACCATCAGTAGCCTCAAAAGACCAGAATGAAATGCTTCCACAAGATGTGTTCAGTTATTAGAGCTGGCTTTTGCTAGCAGGCGATGCCCACAAAACTTAAAAAACTTAAAAAAACGATTTATGACACCTAACAACACAAGCCATAAGGTGCTAATGTCAACAACATGGGTCTCTTTGTTTAAATCCAATGCTCAAGGCCATCGCACCTCATTTCCATCAACCAGTCTGCTTCTCTGCCCGCCAGGCTACCTACTACACTTCAAACTCAATTACGCCTCCACTGATCGCTTCCATGTGATCAAAGCTGCGATAAATAACGCGGTACGTGTGCAATCTTAAAACAGCCGCCTGCAAAAACAAAAGGCAGGAAGAACACGTTGGTGCCGAACTAAGCCCAATCACTTACCACCGTGAAACTCGGGGGCTGCTTCTCGTTTCTCGTAGTCACAACTTCCCAGACAGTTCACACACATTCTAACGTGACCATGAAATCAGGTTATACAGGGAGGGAAATGGAGCGTCCGTGTGATCTATATGGTAATGAGTGTTTTCCTTTAAATGCTCTTTGTCTTGAACTTTACAGACAGAGTAGCTTTTTCAGTAGTCCCGCTATAAACCATCATCTCCGTGTTGTTTCTCACTGGACTGAAAAATGTTTCCACCAAATAAAAATACAAAAAAAACACATTATGTGATGTCGTTTGCTGTTTATTTTCTTTCATCTGTGTCTTATTTGTGGTCTCCAAACAGATGGCCTTGTCCAGTAGCTGCGTCATGATACATAACCAAACCATTATCGCTGACCAGAATGCAATTATAACCAGATCAATATGTTCATGGCTCTGATTATAACTGGTGGGCCTGTCAACATAAGGTAAATAAAGGACTTAACCGTATGCAGAAAGCCTGCAGTTTGCCTCAGTGACACGAGTCATCCAGCCAAGTATGTGTATGAGTATGCTAGCTATACTATTAGCTAGCATACTCACAAATCATGAGCGATTAAGCTGGAGAGGCTGTAAAGTTTCACTCGCCAACACTGCAGCTCTCTGTCCATTTCTTTTACACCTTCACAAGGATTATGTCTTACCAACGATAACAGTTTTATCTCCAAATGAATGTAGGACATGTCAACAGAGATATTGCTGGCTAACGTTAGCTAAACAAACTGCTAACTTAGTTCATCGCAACACTGGTATAAAGGTTAAAAAGATGTATGACATTAGAAAGATTTGCCAATTGGCGCCACCTCTTGACAATAATAGAAAGAGCTGGATTACACCAGTCCCACTGAATATTATGAATTATCATTCACAGTTTAATGGTTGGTTGTCCAGGAGAGCTAACGTTAGCCAACTCATTATTAGCTAACGATAATGTGTCCTGTTATTGGCAGGAGGTTACATTTGATCTGCCTCTGTAAATTACTTTATACCTGTACAAAATTAGAAAT
Source organism: Melanostigma gelatinosum (assembly GCF_949748355.1). Taxonomy (NCBI): domain Eukaryota; kingdom Metazoa; phylum Chordata; class Actinopteri; order Perciformes; family Zoarcidae; genus Melanostigma; species Melanostigma gelatinosum. Next base: position 3,837,820 of record NC_136642.1, on the reverse strand, counting down.
GGTGTCACAATGACGTGATGACCCTTTCTTCTTTTATATATATTCCTTATTGCCGTGTACGTCAATGACATCAGCCGACAGGGAGTCAACATGGACCCAATTCTGTTGAAACGGTCTGTAGAACAGAAACATGTTGAAAGTGGGAGCTGTGGGAACTCTGACATGCTTTTTTAGGGAGTCGATCCCACTAAAACCCAGCTTCAGTCTGTGTGATTACATGTGTGAATATGTGTGTGTGTGTGTGTTCCAATCTTCATTGAAAACTTGATGCAACAAATAAGAAAGTGAGGTAATGCTGCGTGACATTTGCAGTGATTGAGACTTGTTTGTGGTAGAAGTCGGCCCTCTGTAGGTTTATTTTTTTCTTATTACCCGTCATTGTTTTGATACCTGCTCTCCGTGTTAGTCGAGGAAGACAATTTTCTAAATTAAAAGAGAGGCTTTAGAGGCCTTTTTACGAATATTGAAATGTTTCTTGGATCAGATTTGATCAGTTTGTTTTCGGGTTTTCTCCCTGGGAGCTCTTAGGCCAGTGTTACTGTTAGAGGGGGATGTCGGCGAATGGTAAGCGAGGCCGAGCGGCGCTCTCCTTGGAGGTGTACGGTTTTCAAACAGCTACGTAGCTCATCAGGACACATGAGGCGGACGACAGGTGACGTTTTTACAACCGCAAAAAGAAAGACAAAGATTGACTGTGGAGTTCATGTACCTCGAAGAAACTCAATCCGTCCTCCGCCAGATGTCTGTATTCAAGAACGCTCAAAAGAAAAGTTCATTCAAAGTGTGGGAACCGACAGTAAGACGTGTTCCACTTCCAGTACACACAGACACAGTTGCTCTTTATACACTTACTGGAGGTCTGGAAACCCGATGCAGGCTGTTCCACCACTGCCGACGTTAACAACAATTTATACTTATAGTTTATGGAATAATAATCTCTCATAACTTGTAGAAATAATAAACCTGGAAGAGTGATTCTTCCTTAAATAGAAACAGAGCTATTATCTCTCAGCTGTTTAGTAAATATGGTGGAATAATCTAAGACATTTACATGTTCTATTATTATTTATATGTTTAAAGGAATATAAACTATAAATATACAATATTACAATAGAATAAATAATCTTAATAAATAAGACACAGAAAATGTTAAGTACAAGAGACCAACTGAGGCTCCTCCGGTGCTAAGAAATGAAGTCAATGAGGAAGTGCCAAACGCTGCAGTTAATTATTTTAGGCCTAATTGAGTGCGTGGTTGCTTTGAGTGACAGACTGCCAGCTCTCTTCTCTGCTGCGTCACCCGGGCCCTCTTATCTCCACATACGATCCACCTCTTTGCACATTTTTGGAGACAGTCTTCACTGCCAAGTTTGAGCAACCCCACTTTGAGCTTCACAAGAGCTCTTTAAAAACCTATGACGACGTCAGAGACTACGTCCATAAAGTCTGTGGGTCAGACAATCGCATCCGGGATGACTGTGAAGACTGAATGTGTTGTGTGTATATTGATGATAGACTGAAGCAAAACAGCCATTTAAGAAAAAGAAAAGTCATAAAAGAACACACGGAAAGCTTTTCGCTCATCTCAACTCATAATTCAACTACTGGATGAAATGCCATGAAATGTATGGCCTTCTACTGACTTTGGTGAAGCCTTGACCTTTCATCTAGATCCACCACGAGGTTCATTTTTGTGGTTTTGAGTGAAACCAACAACATTTTGGATGGATTGCCATGAAATTATGTCCAAGTATTCATGTCTCAGCCTCGCAGAGCCTCCAGTGAGTCTGAGAAGTCTTCGCTGCATAACCGTGGTTGCAGTATTCGGGTATGAACTCACCCAAATGACGACCAGCGGGTGGAGAAGAGCCCGATTCGCTGCCTCCAAATCCGTCAGCATCGCTTCCACGTCAGACAGGAACGAACGATTGACCTGGAGGCCGAGGAAATCAAAAACTAGATAACAACTTTTGGAGCAAAAATGGTATTTTTCTCCACAATGACCAACAAGATAAAAACGTATGCTAGAAGCTTTTAGAGAGTCTCGACCCTCCTTTAGTCAGAACAGATGAATATATACGCCGACATGTTTTCATTTCTAAGAGAAGCGGAGCTTAAAATGGGAACTTACAGAAAGCTGGATGAAGTTCCACTCCTTTAACAGACACCTGGCATTTTCTCCCATCAGATCTGGGATGACGTCCAGCTCCTGTGAGACGGCGGTAGCCTGATGTTAAATATGCAGTTGACATTCTGCTTGTTGCAAAATCCTGAGTGATAACACATAAAGCAAGAGCTGCAGCACCGCTGTCCTAATGCTTCTGATGTCGAGTGACAGATTGACTTCAGCGCACAAAAGGTCACGAGGCTTCTGCTTTTTCTTTCAGCCACTTCTTCAATCATTTAGTGTGAGAGCACACCCACCTGCTTTCCTGCCATGACAGATTTTACGATTATAAATCCAAACACATTTAGGGAGTACGCAACCGAGTGGCCAACTTCCATCAACTGTAATCAGAAGCTTATTCGAACAAAATGGAGGAGATTACGCAAAATAAACTGTTTCTGGGCTCCGTTATACTTCTGAACTAGCAGGAAAATCCTGTCGCATGCAAAACGCCGGGGACAGTGATCAGACGCGAGCCAACTCAAATTCCATTACGCTGCAAATTGAGTCAAAGGCCGACGTGTGGCCAAGAACCGTAAAAGCTTTTTTGCACAAAGAAGCAGCACATTTCGGTCCTGATCTTTCCAGTCGTCTTCGACCGTGGCGCGCGAGAGACGTGAGGCAACCGGATAGGACGCCGTGTCCACCGTGTCTGTTCAACATTCATCTTTGTTGTTGTGCCTCTGATTACAGCCGGTCTTACAATTTCACACACGCAGGAAGTAAACATCCAGGCTGAGTTTGGCATGGAGATACAGGTGTTGTACCCATTAAAATAACAGGAAAGCCACAGGAAATTTGAAATGGTGATGGGAAACATATGTCGGAGGGTTAATTGGTCCTGAAAGATACCTGCCCATGGCTTCGGGAGGGGGGGGGGGGGGGGGGGGGGGGATCATTTCAGTTACAAATGTAGATTTGCAGGGTTAAAAAAAAAAAAAGAGTTGACATGATCTAAACCAGGTTGGGCATGAAATCCCAGAATAGGAATATTTATTTCAATTTCGGCATGGCCTGGAGAGCCAAGAAGCCACGGACGCTCAGCGACCAAACCACTCGGAGGACGCAAGACAAACAAAGAGCTCAGCGCCTTGGAAATTAATTTTAAACTCGTGCCTAATTTAAAACAATGTGGTGTTTAAACACTAAAATATCTCATTTAAATATACTTAAAGTTGTTGTATTTGGGTATTTTGGCTGCTTTTGGCAGTGGAATTCAGCTGTAGCAAAATAAAGCGACATATTATCACCTTATAAAGTTGTTATGGCAAACGTGTTGGAAACAGTGGCTTATCTACACATCCAGTTATAACACGCCAACAATAGCATTTGGTTCAGAGTCGCGTTTCTGGCCGGCAGACAAACGAAAGTCCAATATTCACACAAGGCAAAAGTCATGGTGGCACTGGAGGAAGAAGTCAAGGGATCAGTAAAATTGGGAGACCTCATCTTCTGGGTTCCATGAATGTCTGCAGAAAATCTCATATCAATGCATCCAAAAGTTGTTGAGATATTTCAGTCTCAACCAAAGAAGAAGAAAGAGACCGAAGCACAGACGAGCGTTGCCATCTTTAGAGCTACGCTGCCGGAGAATCATGGGTCAGATTCAAACTTACGTGGAAATGATGACATTGTATTTACTGAATTTAATATTCAAGCCTGAGGTGGCATCATGATGGAAACTAACAGCAGCTACAGGCAGTTGATGGCGATGGACATGCAATGACAGTGTATTTACCACATTTAAAGGTCATGTCTACACTCGATTAGACTTTTGTTAATCGCTAGCTTTAACTTTGAAATCGTTACTCAACACGATCAGTGGCTGACGGACAAAGAAAGCTCTCTTCCTGACGTGGCGTCTGCTCAACAGCTTCCTCTACGTCTCAAAGACTTAGGTTGTAAAATCATACTTTGGTTGCTTTTTGTGAGTTCATTTAAATGCGATCACAGGCCCCTGATTCCATAAACATCGTATCGGGACTTTCAGCAAATATTGTATTGTTGTCAGAGGAAGCCATATGAAAGCGTATCGTGATGAAACTTCTACTTTTGGCCAAGATTACATAGATAACTATGCCTCTGCGCCGGCAAACGCCTTAGCTGGGAGAACTGTGTTCAGGTTGTCCGTCCGTCCGTCCGTCCGTCCGTCCGTCCGTCCGGTGTATTCGCATGAAAGTGATTTCTCATCAAACTGTAAATTGACTGGTTGGCGGAGGCGTACGGCCGCGAGGCGGTAATTCTAGTTGTTCTATATATTGGTATTTTGTTTCATTGACAGAAACTTTGAACATTATCACCACTGAGAGGCCCTTGAACAATGCTTTTAACCCTCAACTGTCCAGTGAAGGCTCTTAAAAAGAGAAAAGGGTTGAAAAGGAGTTCATGTGTGAACGTGTGTAATCCTCCTGTAATGTGGTATTTTCAGGAGTTCACTTGACGGATTCACTTTTTGTATATTTTTACATCAACTGACAACTTTTCCCTTTTTCTCTGTAAGCCTTAAACGACATCAAACGGATCTCTCAGATAACATCCTGCTGAGAAAATCCCTGAATCATATTCCTTCTGCGAGTGTCTCTCTCACACATGCAGCCAAATCTCACTCACGCACACACACACACACACACGTATTAGATTCACGTAATGGCACTGGGACAAAGGTAATTCTCCGTCTCCTTTCATCTCCCCCTCTATTCTTCCTCCCTCCTAAACTCCCCGAAAAAGGATGTATCTGATTCCGATAACATGCGCACCGGAAAAAAAACACATCCCCAGCAGCCACCTGAGCGCAGACGGGAATGGCTCCAATCAGCCGATCCAAAGAGAGGCCGACACCGACTCCAATCCGTCTCTGGGGGCCCCGGTCCACCACCGGATACGCACGACTTGGAGCGAGTTCAAAGGAGGACGGACTGTTGGGATCATGCTGGAACACGGACACGTGTAATGCGGCGTGCACCGCCTCCACCCTGCCACTGTCAGCACCAACACACGGGGAATTTATATCTACATCGGGATGATCCGGGGAACACGTTTCTGTACATGAAGCCATGTGTGGACGATTTGTCTGCTCTGGAGAAGAGTAACATGTGACGGGAACAAAGAGGGGCGGACACAATATCATAAACACCTGTACGATACAATCAATACAAAAGATATGTAACATTTTGTGAAGGGAAGAACATTTCACACGTCCTTCCATGTGGTCTGTGCCGTCTGACTGAATATCTCAGACTGTCACTCGTACCGTTTTGCATATGGATGCTGTTTTCCATCCGTCTGTTAGGAACCATTTTACAAACTTAACGGAGGATGTTTGCAACATGGGGACTTTGGTGTGCCCAAAGATAATTAGATTAAAAGTGAAGAGGGAGGGATGTGAACTGTGGTGGGAAGTGGGATCCTGTCAAGACTGAGCAGAGGTGGAGGGAGGATGAGGAGGAGGCAAGAACTCATCACTAAACACTCAATTAATCAGGCAAACTCCCACGGCACAGAAAATATGACTGCCATCTGCTCTCCTGCATGCAGGGGAGTGAGAGGTGGAGGTCGGGGGATGGAGGGTGAAAACGAGGAGGAGGGAAAGTTGCAGAGCGTGGATGCACAGACAGGCTCCATTAGAGGGTTTGACCGCAGATGGGCCACCCACACGGAGCTCACGTTGAGTTTGTTGGGGGATCGGAGGTACAGGGACGGTGAGATGAGAGGAAAATAAAAGTCACGCCGTCATCGACGTAACCGGCACTTTAAATATATCCGAGAGTGACACACTCTTACCGTGCCGAGAGCTCCGACAGCCTTCTGGAGGGCATCAGCCAGCGTGGCAGCGCGTGCAGATCCACCTGTGATAACACAGGCCGACCGCGATAGAGCGTCTGCAAGACAAACACGTGTGACTGAGAACATTCCTTTATCGACATGTCAGAGCGTTCATGTGCATGAACGCAAGCAGGCAAATCTTAGGTTGGTTTCCTTCAGTAAAGTCCTTTAGATAAGCTTTACACAAATAATTAACCGTAAACATCACAACCAGGCCGGGAAAAAGGTTTGTGGGGGTAACGGTGAATATTGTGATGGGGAAGAGTGTTTGTGTTCTGCGCTTCAAAACATGAAAGAATCTGCTGCTTCTTACCAACCGGTGTCTTTCAGTAGCTTCTCATATTCAACATATATAATAAATATCAAAACGCATGATGAGAGTGATGGTGCACAGCATTGACCTGCTTTAGGTCACTTCTCCGATAGGTGTTTGTGTTGATTATTCACAGCCATAGAGTGCTGCAGGGATGAGGTATTTCTGTAGGCCAACCCAGAAGTTAGCATCACTCTGGTTCCCTCATCAAAAAGCCAACGGTCAGATTTTCACATTGGCTTTTTGAATTATTGCAGAAAATAAGCAAATGTGGCAAACACAAGGTTATGATGATCCCACATTTTGTTCAGCTGGATAATCTTCACAAATGAACACCGCTAATGTTCGGCTGTAAACTAACTCCACCACGGTCGCATGGCTTTACGTCACCCCCACTGAGCTGAAGGCGGACTGGTGTTCAGCTTGATGGCGTCTCATTTAGCCGCTTGTTAACAACCGCCTTCCTTGAGACACGCAAAAAGCTTCAAAAGTCATGAGACGGGTATTTACCGACGCGTTTCATGTGGTAGAACAAAACGTTAAAATCTCTTACGCCTGTGTTAACCACAGACCTGATTTCAGGCACGTAACCAAAAACACATTAAGAAAACCTTTGACTTCGAGACGCAAGAAGTGCAAAACTGCTGACTCATTCCTGCAGCGCTCTGTGGGGAATAGATCAGAGGCCAGTGTCACTAGAAAGGACAGAAATGTTTGAATGTGACAGCCCTTTAGGTTTAGGCTTTGACGCCACCAGTTGTACCTATCGTCTGTCATTCTGGCCCGTTGCTCGGCTCTAAATTACCCATGAGCCTCGGTCGCAACTGCCATGAGGAAGAAGCCAGTCAGGGGCATGAATCAGAGTGATTCAAAGAGATTTCTACTACGTATCCTACTTCGTATCTGTGGTTCATGGTCTAAAACAGAACGAAGGCTTAGAACATGAGTTTATAGTTTAAGAATAATTTTGAGAACGGCAAAGTTCGGATGGCCAACTTGTACTTTGTGAAACAACATCGACAGCTGCAAGAAACCGAGGACCTCCAGGACGGCTAACTCACTTAAAAAGTCATCTGTTGAGAAAGCGGCTCATAAGTGTTCACACAAACACACACACTTCTAACCAGGATACAAACACACACACACACACACACACACACAGAAACACAGAACAGTTTCTCAAACTGACAGATGTGAGAACGTTCTTCCACACACACACAATGAATTCATTCACATCAGAGGCTCTGGGAATAATCACCGTGCACCTCATGTCATCATCAAACAGGTGACTGTTGGTCCAGGTGCTGGCGGGGGTGAAATACGGGGCTGTGTTTATTTCCATGTCTCTGATTGTGATAGGATCCCTTGTCCCGACTTGCTCTGCGCGGAGCTGAACAATGCCACAAAGAATGTATCCCTCTCGGTACAGCGAGGGCTGATTTTGGGTCATTGTGTTCAGCAGAAAGAGAGAAACACTCTCTCACTGCTCATTTCTGACCATTGAACCTGCCGGAGAAGACCTACTGCCGAGAAGCTTTCATGTGTACACGTCTACATGGATTCATCGTGTGTGTATGGAACATAAGAGGATGAAAAACGAGAAACATTACAGGAAATGATGATGGAAAATGCACAAAGAAGGTCACTCACCTTTGATGATGGACTCTGCAGCAGCCAAATCCCGTTTGTAGGTCACCTGGAGAACAAAATAACTTGAGTTTAAACATGTTCATCTATTGAGGTGTCTGGCAAGGCAGATAGTTTTGATTTTATGTGCCAAGAGTTTTGAGATACGTGCCTCTGAAAGATAACTTACCGAGCCAACACACCGAAGGTGGATGGAATGTTATTTGGGTTATTCAAAGCTCTGAATAAGTGACTCCAAATGAATAGTTTGGTGTGACGAGAGGATGAGCAGGAAAAGGAAAATAGGGAATGAATGTATTTCTTTGAACTTTTCTCTACTCTTTGCTTTTTCTTGAGAAACACTGTAACGTTTTTTTCCTCTTCAAACCTCTAAAAATGTAAATGAAAGAATCTAACAACATGATGCCACTGCAAGACCTTCATCAGGTGACCAGGAAGCATTTCAGAAACTCAGGAACAGTTTCGACGGAAAGGGTCTAAATTAAGTTCCTCTGTTTGTGTTACTGGTTTCAAAAAGAGTCCATTCTCTGGTTTGGTTCCAGCAGCTAACTATCCAAGCTAAGTTTGCAGTGCACAAAGAACAAAACATGACATGTTCTTGTTTTTAATCCGTTATCGGTCTAATCCTCACAGTTGCTCAGAAGCAGCAACGCAGACCTTTAGTCCCTGATGTAGTTCCTATGGCTCCATGGAGTCCTGGAACTATTTGTTTTTAAAGGGAAAGAGCTCAACCGATCAAAAAAATCTTCAATTGAGCTTCTCTTAACTCATAGACACCAAACCTGCGCCGTGAGGTCATGACTTGGTATTTATCGCAAGCGAAATGTTGGGAAGCACCACTCTGTTTACCAGAGTAACGGGGGGAATTGTTTCTGGAAAGATAAGTTCTTCTCCAAATGTTATTTAAAATGCACTCAAATGTCTCCGATGCTTTGAGAACCACAAACCACATGATGTCCATTGTACTGGAGAGAAGGCAGAGATCTCAGAGCCTCAGCTAGGGCTGGGCGATATGGCCTAAAAAAAAAATCTCCGATTTTTTTACAAAAAATCCGATTCACGATTTAAATCGATTTTTTCCCCCAAAATTTTTTGCAGATGACAGAAGCTGTTGAAAACAATTTTTTCTTTTATTTTGTGATGATTTTCCCAAGTAGGTTGATAAAAATAAAGTGCAAACAAAACCTGAACATTGTAGAAAGGTGCCTGTAGTATACAAAAAGTATTTGGTCACTCTTTTGTTTGCCTGAATCATTTAAATATAAAATTAAATTAAACATAACATTAAATGGCATTAAATAGTAGCCTTCCATTGTAAACAACTGTGCAAATGTAACTTTTTACAGTAAGCTTTTCTAACTGAATACACTGATACAAACACAGCATGAAATAAAATGTATGTGACCCTTTAACATTCACATTTTCAAAAGTGCAACATCTGATCTAACATCAACATAACATATTTTGCACAGTAAATAAGTGCATGTAAACAAAATCAAGTGCATTCACAACATAACCAACAGTATTAAACAGTAGTGCATGTTTTTTCTAAATATTTTTTGCCAGGAAGACAAGCCTGTCTACTACCTCTGGCTTCAGGCATGCACGGTGGCATGTAACAATGCCCCCCCCACACACTGAAAAGCCTCTCAGAGGGGGCACTTGTAGCTGGCACAGAGAGGTATTTCTTTGCTAAAGTACTTAGCCTTGGAAAGTTAAGTTGGTGACGCTTCCACCAGTCAAGTGGATCGGTGTCTGGGTCAACCTGCTGGACCACAGGTCAGTTGTTGCGGAGTAGAATGACATCCCCTCCAGCTCCGCAGAGATCCTTTGGCGTGTACTATTGTACAGCCGAGGCAAGGCAACGTCAGAAAAATGTTTACGGCTTGGTAGCACGTACCTGGGGTCCAAAGCTTTGAGACGGTGAATAAACCCCGGCTTTTCCACGGTGTATATGGGCACCATATCTTTTGCGATATACATCGCGACTGCATCCGTGATGGCTTTCCACCGGGCACTCTTCTTCTCATGCGGAGTACAGTTGGTGAATGTCTCCAAAATGCTGGGTTGTTGTTGTGAGGTGGCGGCGGCGGCGGCCAGCAGTGAAGCTGCTGGCCGCCATTGTTTTAGTTTGTAAACAATGCGCGCGCACTCTACTACGGGAAAAAGGGGTGGGGGCGATTTTCTCGATTTTCAATAAAACACATCGCCTTAAAGCACACATTCGAATTAATCGATTAAATCGATTTATCGCCCAGCCCTAGCCTCAGCACACAAAACCAAAACCATCTTCACGGCTTGATAACACTGAGTCTAACGAGAAAAATATGTCTTGGTGTAATTTGGGCGAAGTGACTGTTTAAGCCAGAAAGCTACATGATGTGACGGAGGGTCGAATTCAGAACATTTACATTGAAACTAATTTCTACATGCTAATCCCGGACGCCACGTTCGATATCTTAGCGCTCCCTCTTCTGCCAGCGGCGCTCACTTTCAAATTTGTGAGCTTTGTTTATGCCCATATGATAAATCAGCAGCGAGCCAAAATGTCACCAAATCCCCAACCCCAAACCCGGGGCCCCTGGCGAGCTCACCTTCCACAGTGTTGGCGGCCCCTGGATGAGCTTGGCTTTGGTGCCACAGTACTGCAGAGCCAGATGGAGACACTCGGTGCCAAACTCAAAGTCTGACTCACTGCACTGCAGAGAGAGGGGGGGGGACCACACAACGGAGAGGAGCGGCTGTTGACAACAATTTATTTCCATCACACTCGAACAGGAACTGAGGTGCACCGTGTTGTTCCACTGCAGCGTTACCCGGTTACGTATACGAACCCACTGATACACATCTGTACACATACTTGGCCACTTTCGATTTTTCTGTTAACTCGCTGGACAGCCCATTACATAGACATCATCAAAAAAGGCCAAATTGAGATAATTATCAACACGGCTAATAGTCTTCAGTCATGTTAGCGCCGCTGCGAGGCTGCAACATCTGTGTTTTGAGCTGAATGCTGACATCAGCGACTAACATGCGTCATCACAATGACAATGCTAACATGCTCAGTTCAGCGTGTTATCGTTCTAACATTTTGCTAATTGCTTATGACAAAGTACAGCTGAGAGTGATGTGAGTGAAAGTCATTTTGACCTGAAAAGACACAGGAGGAAAAGTTAGGGGATCACAAACGTTATAACAATTCAACCAGAGGAGACGATGGAGATCCAGCAAACAGTTGTCGAGTTATTCGCTCAAACCCAAAGTGAAGCTTGACGATGCATCAAACAGTTGTTGAGATTCTGCAGTTTGAAAGTCAGACTGACAGAAAGTCATGCCGCTACAATTCCTACTTCTTTCTAGAAATGAAGAACAAAACCAAAGCTGAATTCTTAGAATCGGGGTTAAAGTTTAAAATGTATTGTTTACATCCTGTATATTGTAGTATAGTACTTTCCTTTGATCAGAAAAGCAGTAACGCATACTACTGCAATGTGACATTTTTTGTTCCAGTACTTTACTTCGTCTTGTTTTTCAAGCAACAGTTCCGAGGCTCATTAGTTGGTAAGAACATTTAGTTCTTGTATATTTCATTGGACGGAAACGCCACCAATGCAAATGTTCTGCTAGTATGAATTCTGAAAAGCTGCTTTAATAAATGTGTTACTCGTGACATAAAAACACGGGCGACTGTGGCTGCGAACGCAACAAAAGGGAGCCGGGTAAGATCTGTCCTAATCAGCTGAATGTCACTTCTGAGAGGTCAAAAAATGAATACAAAGGTATGAAAACTCTCCAGGGCCGTCCTCAACAGAAGACGTTCTTAGTCCGCCAACACTGGTAGGAGTACGTTTCTCCACAAAGACAAAAGCACCACTTTAAATGTTGTGTTTACCAGAGATGTGCTCAGACGTTTCCTGGAAATAAGTCATTCAGCATGAAAAGGAGGAAGAATAACTAAATCGACCAAAGAAATCGACTTCGACCGAATCGACGAAGAGGGGGCAGCCCAAAAAGTATTTTTGTAAGCCAAGATGAACCAACGGTCTAATTGAACGAATCACACTCAATGTCAGGTGAGGGCCAATCTGGATGTGAATGTTAAGGCTGGAGTCCCAAATCCACTCGTAAAAGCTGAGCACACTAATGTGTTCCCTTTGTTTGGCTGTTTACAATATCCCAAAGGAAAGTTAAATGAAATTCAGATTTTATTGGGGGTTTTTCCGGCCTTGAGGAAATAAAAACTGAAAATGGAAATGTGAAGTACTGTTGTGTGTAAGGTTGGGTTATTAAACCACAATTCTTTACGAGTAGTAGTACCGACCAAAATCTGTAGCAACAAAAACACTGAGTATTAACTGCTGGTGAGATCTTTAGTCTTAAAGCTGAATTAATTGATTGTTTTTCAGCCACTTGAGGAGTACAAGTAAAAGAAAAGCACAACATTGACATATTACCACCTCATAAAGTGTTTTATGTTGAACGCGTTCGCAAACAGTTGGTTGTATGCGAGTCCAACATTCACTTTCCAAACTCTGCTTTGGCCTCATGAACTCCTGAGGAATGTATCTGCTCAATGCATTCAGCTACGCTCCTCATAAAGTACAAATACTTATCTGAATTAAACATCGGTTCCTACCCTTTGTTGTAGCATTGAGCATTTTATTTGTGCTTCGACTCACAGCTGTGGGAAAGCTTACACCGTGTAGATCACATGGAAGTTTGGACCGAGGCGACGAGCTCGTTTGGTGTAAAATACAGTCCGGACTACAAAGACACGTCCGTGCTACCTGAGATTATACCTGGGTACTGCTTGATTATACCTGGGTAATGTTTTATCAAGCTATAAACGAGAGGGGGTCTTTCATTCCGTGGACCCTGGACCAGGAGAGAAGTTACAGCAGTAATACGCTCTCAGCTCTTGAGGTAATCCATCCTCTCCCGGTACAAAAGCTTCCACTGGGGACGGGATAAAGTGTCCGCCCACTCTTTGTCTTTTCAACACACACTTCTTCTACCCTCAATGGACGTCAAGCTACCAACTCGCAAATGTCCTACAGTCCTAACCTGACACTTTCCCTATCTTTTGAAAGGTTGAAGAGGAGGAGAGACGGGGGACACACACTCTCAAGCATCCCCCCCCCCCACCAAAACCTTCTTTTCTCCAGCGACGTCCCCGGGTCGTCTGACTCGACCGGCCTCGTGTGAGCTCATTTTCTGAAAAGGCCAGCGCCAAAGCCAACAGGGCTCTCAGAGCAATCTGAAGATCCATACGTGCCAGGAGTAAAAATAACTGCAGACAAATGTGGCTCCAATTGGAGGCAGACTTCAGCTCTTAGCTCAAAGGTTTGCTGCGTCCTTCAACAAAAGAAAGTGGCTGTCGGTGCCACCTAATGGAGTCAAGGATGAAATGGCAAAATAAATAAAGGTCAACTTCTGCAATTCAGATTTCACATTTAGTCGGCTTGCATTAGAAATGTCTGCCAAGTCTCAGCAATAAGCTTTCAGGGCTTTCAGGGAAGAACCAACACATTTACGGTTTACGTCAGCGGGTAAATTCTTTCCATTTTTCAGGTACACGTATTAAAACGCGCTCAACTGCAAAGGCTATTAATCCGACTGCACCTAAATGTGCCATGTAATTTCAGCTCTCGCTCTCTCCCCATTTTCCAACGGCGCCTTTGTTCACATTTGTTCCACAGACTAATCTGCCGCTGTGTGGCAGAATATATGAACGTTTCTTTCCCAGACGCAGCACAGGCCAAGTGAAAATGACAGCGCCCACGCCACAAGCGCCACAGCGTGACACCCTGCAGGTTCTGGCACATCAGCTGAACAATGGAGGACTGTAAAAGGCCAGTTATGATGTATGAGCACCACACAGTCCTTTGTCATCTAAGTGGTGTAATTTTTAGCGCATAAATCTCAAGCTGACTGTCATTTTATAAGACGTGAGAGACCTCCAGGAGTAATCGGCACACGCGTGCAGGACTTGATCTGTCCATCCTCTGATATTATGTGTGGTTTCCACCAATACACTGTAGCTGTTGTAGAAATCAACTCTGGAAAACTCCTGGAGTTCTGCGCGACCTCTTCAGTGCTGCGTTCATCCTTTTTATCCAAGGTGCCTGGGTGGTTGTTCTCCATGATGATGATAGAGAAGTTGCAGTTGTTCAAAGCACATCAAAACAAAGACAAACGGATTCCCAGCACCGTAAATCCCTCGCAGTAGCTGTACTGCTCGATTAGTCCGTGTCGGTTTGGTTAACCTTTAAAACTGGATGTTGGGAATAGGACGACAGATTGTGACGCTCTGGGTAACTTTCAAACCCAGAGAAATACGTACTTTTTAATAACGGTCTGTTCTAGCGGTGCATCGGATTATAACACTCACGGATCGGATCCTGGATCAGATTCACGGATCGGATCAGCAGAAAAGGAAAAAAAAGGAGCAACTATAACTTTAAGAGATCCCGGATCACGCTTTTTGCCGCCGATGCTAATTGCCGATCATAGATACAGCAGCTGGTCTACAAGACTCCAGACAAAACTCATTTCAACCACTCTGAAGTCTGTGAACCATGAACAATTCTAAATGCTATCCTTTTATTTTAGTCTTTAGTGTTTCTTTCCCTCATAAAAACACACAACTCGCATAAGGAAATAAAATATTGTGTTTTTAATGATTGAAACTAATCTTGTCACGAGTAGTTTTAATGATGTGTTATTAGAGTTAGTGTAAACAGGTTCATCTCACACTGCGCTGATTAACGTTAAACTGTAATTAATTAAACACGTGTCTGTTCTATCTGGTCGCCTGTCCATGGCGTCTGCCATCAGCTGCCATAAATTGACTTTTTAACCAGTTTCAAGCCAATTTCTTTTTGATTTTTAACGATAAATTGTAACCAGATCAAGAATTTTGGTCTTTACAATATCAGAAAAACTAATTGAGCAAACACTAACACACAAACAAGGTTCTTCTTCTCCTGAATTCAGTGCATTTTGTTGAGCCCGTCTGCTCTACAGTTTAGAACTCTTCTACTCTGGACTGCAGCCGCTCCATTCAGGAAAGTTTCTCAGAGGCTTCACATCTCCCCAAAAGGGAAGCCAAAACATTTCCATCTCTCCCAGGTGGGGGCACTTGATTTGATATGCAGCTGACTTTTCTATGGCAGAGGAAGCATTTTAAACGTCAGTATCGTAGTCGATTATGTTCCTTTTCAACGGTGTGACGCCGTAATCGTGATCATCCTTGTGCTTCTTGTCTTTCTTTATCATGTACGCACCGACTGTTGTCAACAAACACTTCAGTGTTAAAGGAAAGTTAAAAGAAAAGGACTCTACCCGCTGATAGGCTCGGTAGATGACATCGTATGTGAAGCCCTGAGGCATCTCGCTGGCTCGGTACTTGGCTCGCTCCAGAGAGTGGTCCAGGAAGCCCTCCGATGTGGTGGCGATCACCGTGGAAACGAGAGGGCGGATAGCTCCTGCTGCCTGGGCAGAAAAGAGTTGTTAGTATTTGTTTTGATTACAATGACAGAGAGATGTTTTACCCGTAGACGAGTTCCGTTAAGAGTTACATTTGTGTCAAAGCTGCTCTCAAAAAGAATCATAACATAACAACCTGTGACATCATTGACCGAATGAACAATGATTTTAGCGCTACTCAAACAATATTTATCTATCTTGGAACTTGGGGGTGTGTCGTCACAATATTCTGAATAAAGTCTGGCAGTAAACGAACTTTGTCAAAAAAACGGAATTCCATCAAAAATTTAAATTAGCTCGTTTTACAAGTAAAAAATACAGAGAAGAATAAAAATAAGACAGATTAAATGGCTGAACAAGGATTAGTATTAAACTAACACCTTAACTGAGCAGACAGAGCCACACTGGACAGCATGAAATGAGGTGAAGTTATTCTTATGAGGACACGAGTTGACCGTACAGGGAGAGGAAAAGCCAGGTACGTTCTGAAATCAGTCTGTCATAGAGAGTCAGTCCTCGACGGAAGAAATCCTCAGTCGACTAACACTCGGAACATCCCGTCGATTGAATCAACAGATCTGTGAAACTGAGTCTCTCCACAAAGAATCACAACTTTAAATCTCGTGTGTTCAAAAAGACAAAACAACTAATCGACGGATTAAATCTTAGTGGACGAAGACCAAAACGATGGATCAGTAGATTAACCGGGGAAGAGTCAAAACTACTTTAAATACTAATGTTACATGTTGATGGAGACACTTTTCCTTTTGAATGTCTATTGTAGATTAAAATAATCAACATGTTGACATAAAATGTCAAATTTGTTTGTTTGGAAGACTAAAGCAAGATGAACAACTGTTATCACAACATAATAATGAAACATGAATAAGGATCATGAGATGCTGTGGAAAGCTGGAATAAAACTAATGAATGGACATTCAGTTCAGATTTTCTTTCTCAAATTATCTTGATATCGGTGTCGCCATAACTGCACATTTCAAAGAGAGAACATTTCCCTGATCATACTTCAAGACCGCAGCCGCATTACAGAGTAGCATGAATCTATCTCAACCAGCTGGAGCACGCACTGCTTGTACTTCTTGGAAATAATAAATAATCACAGCTTCTGAGATAATATTTGAGTACAGCATGATCGGAGGCAGTTGCCAGGAGCCGACGGTCAGAGGAAAGCAAACATGTGTTCCACGCGTTACAGCATGCTGTTGAAATCAAAAATAATCTGCTGCTTTTTTTCCGCGGAGACGGGCTCTCTGCCACGAGCGTGGACGGCGGCAAGATAACGAAGACCAGACCGCCCGCTGTGAAGGTTTGTCTCGCGGAGCTCTCCGAGCGGCCTGCGTGCAGCAGTGTCGGCCGTGAATCGCTGCGAGACTAATCCATCCATCACGACGTACAAACGCTTCCACCGGGGAGCGATGGACCTGTCAATCCTAAAAAAAACAAAAAGGACGGGGAGACCTTAAAGGTGTGATCACAAGGACTGTTTGTCCTCTTTGGTTCTGAGCCCGACTGGAAAACTTTGACTTTGTTTGTTGTATTTTTTATTTATTTTTTTGGGATTGTGTTTATGTTCGCACCGCACGGTGACAAATGAAGCCCAGGGACGCACAAAGGAAAGCGCTGCGTCGCATCGGGTAACCCGCCATCCCACCAGGTGAAAGGGTTGATTCCTGCCACTGCAGCTCACCATGACGGATGTGTTTACACTTTAAGAAAATGAAGTATGAGCTGCAGTCGAGATTTAATTACTTGCATGAGGAACTGGCATTCTGGGGTCTGTTTCCTCTATTTGTAGACGGATTAGGAGCGACTCTGAACTGCTGCTCTCTTGGAAATAGACGCATCCTGCCTTCATGTGCAACTGGAAACACAGAGTGCATAGAGGTTACACATCTTCACGACATGTTCACAAACGAGCGTTGGAGACAAGTTTAATTATGAGAATTCACTGACATTTACGGAGCTTTCAACGCTTCCTTGCGGCAGAAATGTAATGTTAGTGAGCTAAATGCCTCCAGATATCTGCAGGGTTTAACATCACAGACCTGAGCTTCTGATGAGCATGTGTTTTAAGTCTGACCTCACGATTATTGAATTATAGATTAATCTGACGTCATTTTGTTTCATCAATCAATCATTTTCACTCGAATGCCCAAAAATATTGACATACGCTTATTTTCCTGGGGTTTACCGATATGTTTCGTCTTACATAGAGCGATATATACTCACGATTCATTATTTGGCTCATAAAACATCTAAAAATAGTGAAACATGTGCATCCCAGTTTCCCAAGGTGATGTCTTCAAATGTCTAAGTTATCTTACCGACGGTCTAAAACCCAAACATACTCAGTTTAATATTATGTAGATTGACTGATAAATGGTTTTGTCTCTCATGTATTTGGTGCTAAAGTTGTCTGTGGACAGAATGAACCAACAAGAAGGAGGACACCCGGTTCTAATAAACAATAAAAACACCTTTGATATACATGAGGAAGAGCAGCAGATGTAACAGGTTGGAGGGATTTCAGTTCAGAATATTCACGTGTTTTGGTTTAAATAGCGTTGATCATACTGACCCCGTGCTCCTTGGCAGCCGTGGCTATCAAGTACAGAAAGTCCTCGTCCACAAAAGGCCGCACGGCGTCGTGGATGATGACCACCTCCGGCCTGCCCCCTGCCGCCGGCCTCACCTCCTCCTCCTCCTCCTCCTCGCCCAGAGCCAGGACTCCGTTACATATCGACCTGTGACGAGTCGAGCCGCCTGGCACCGCTCGAACCTTCCTGTGCTGGAAGCGCTGCACGATGTCCGTCATCAGCTCCATGTTTTCTTTGGCTACGACGACCACGATGCTCTGGATCCACGACACCCTGCGGGAACGCACAGTCAGCTCAGCGACGTCTGTTTCAGTGAGGTGACAAGTCACGAGTAACCAGGGACGAAAGGCAGAACCCAGCACCCACCCAGAGCTCCTTACGTTTAGGAAGCAGGGCTGCAACTAATCTCCTGATTATTTTCTGCGGATTTAATGTGGAGAATGTGGAAAAACGCTCGTTTAAAGTTCCCAAAGCCAAAAGGTGACGTCTTCAAAATGCTGCCAACCAACAGTCCAAATCAAAATAAATTGTAATTAAGAGACATAGAACAGAGATGCAATTAAAATAGTGGTAAAACGACTAGTTGTGGTTTTGCTAGCTGGTTCCCCCTGTTTCTGGTTTTATGCTAAGCTAAGCTAACTCACTGCTAGCTTCCAGGATCTGCTAGGATCTGACTGAAACACTTGAGTTCAGGACTGACAGCGACGACCTCCGACCTCTCCGTAATCACGCGGGGCCACACAGGCAGCGTCTCCGTCCTGCTCTCTGGTCCCAGGATGTTACTGCACTAATTTCCTGACGACACGTAAACACCGACAACAAGCGAAGAGGAGACACGTCCGATTATAAACACCGGTTGTTATTGTATTGTTGTAATGAGGGTCAGGCGGTGATCACCACGCAGTGTAAACATCCACCTTCTCTTCACTGTTATGGAGCCTGAAATCTGTCCGTCCTCCAGTGGTGGAAGAGAGACTCTTATCCTCTGGCAACATGGAAATAAGATGAAGTGCAGTCAAATAAGTAAGTCAGTACTTTCAGAGGTACACCTAGCAGTACACAGGTATTAGTATTAAAAGGGTCGGATCAGCCACATTACAACAGAACTATTCTCTTATTGACCTCTACTAACATCTAGTCATAAAGATGGTTTAATGTTGAGCTGGTTCTCTGTGTCCACTTGCAGTTGGGCGATATGACTGTTATAAATAACTGATATAAATGTGTAAACTGTTTTGTATTTTTACAATCACACTCGGCCTGTCACAACAACTAAATTAGTTGGATGACATATTGTTCAAGAAGTACTTGCAATGAACAATATTATTGTAATTCTGAGACCGTAAAGGTGCCGACCACGCCGAATACGAGATTGGGAGCTTTTCTATTGCCTCTCAACTTGGCGACGGCTGAGCCGGCGGCTAGAAGCTAACGGTGCTAACAGTGCAACCTAAGGCAACAGTGCTGACTGTGTTTACCTGAGTGTAAACAAACTCACACGTAAACACAACGGGCAATATCAAGGTCAGCAAAAATGATTGTAGTCATGTCCACATATTGTACGATAAGTCAATATTATTGTGACAGGCCTGCATACCGTGGTAGCTACTATAGTAATGTCACAGTGTGGACAATAGTGCAAATCAATGAGCGAGACTGATTTCAGGAAATATTGCATATTTATATGATTTGTGCATCAATACGTTTGTCGGGTATTTATTTTACTGGATCAACCAAAAGGAGTTTATCTTGATAATCCACAGGAACTACTACTTCTTCAGTGTTCAAGCTTCATTATGCTTCAGACAAAGTGCATAGCGGATCATTTTAACAGCACCTGGAACCTCCTCCTCCACACATTTCAGATGTTTTGTAAAATTTCCAAAACTGTGCGGAGGTGAGAAAGAAGGCAGGATTTTCAAACTTTCTTTTGCCGGCAACTTTGGTGACTTTTCATGTGTACAAGCATGTGCAGAAATCACATCATGAATACAATTATGAATATATTTTAAAGTTTTTTTAAAAAGCTGCAAATTCTCACATTTGAAGCGGGGAACATGTGTTTTTTGCATGATAAATTACTTAATTGACAAACCATTTTCTGCCAATCAGCTACAACACTGTATTGTTTGTACTGTTGGCTAGTTTAATTCATAAGATCATTCATTGATAAGGTCTTCATAGGTTTTGTGTGCCCAATTTAAATGTTTAGAGTAACTAAAGCTGTCAAATACTTGCAGAAGTAGAAAGTGGTGTGAAAATAAAATACTCAAGTACAGTACAAGTACCTGTCATTTGTACTTAAGTACAGCGTTTGAGTTCATGTATTTAGTTACATTCCCAGCCTGCACAGACACACATCCTGACTGTTTCCCTCTCCTGCTGTCACTAAAGGCTCACCTGGAAGTTACCTGGACATGTTACACACAAGGAGAGTTTATGACATTTTATTCTTATAGTATTGTTATGATTCTCCCACCTCTCGAAAGCCTGGATAGTGTAGCTTATGAGCGGCCGACGCAGAAACGAGCAGAACTGTTTCGGTGTCTGTAGTCCGGTTCTCTCTCCGGTGCCGCCGGCAGGAAGAACCACCGACACCGGGAAGTCCACGCTGCGTTCCGCCGGCTGGAGGTCGCTCTTCCCGGCCTCGCGTGTTGGGAAAATCCCCGGATGAGCGGCGGGCCTGTCCGGAACACAACTGTCGCTCTGCATGTCGGTGTGGTTAACCTCCATCCGGTGGCAGGTGAGGGGGGTCACGGCAGGTAATTCACAAACCTATCCATCCCCAGCTGATGGGCGGGGTGGGAATGTAGCGGCAACGTGGATGGAGAGTTTGGGAAAACAGCGCGTTGAAGCTAGAACCGTTGAATGTTGTTCTTCCGGTGGATGCTTTCAAAATAAAAGAACCCCAGTCTGGGTTGTTTACTTTCACCACCAATTTTTGGTAACGCAGTGGGGTACTTGTAAGTCTATTACCTTAAGCAGACTGTTTTCAAATGTCTTAGTTATTAAGTGGTGAAAACGACTTTAAAAGTAATACCATAATTAAAATACTCCACAGCAAATAGTCTGCAAGTGTAAATTTAAAGTCTCAAAATGGAAATACTTAAGTACCAGGTCCTCACACTGTATTGCACTGACAACAGAAAATGTGAATTTCTACATAATTCGGACTACCAGTAAATACATAAGATCTGTACCAGACATGGTAGACAATCTATTACCTTAAAAATGTAAATAGTGGTGAAACCAATTGATCAAATAACACGTTTTACAACGACTGTAGAAGCAAATTAAATGAAACATAATTTGCTCTTGCATAATTTGACACTCAGATGTTTGTTTTTTTAACAAATTTTAGAATCAACTTTTATTTTAAAGGTGAAATAATTTGATTTCCGGTTAAATTCAAGTGAATACTTGATGCATCTTTGGAGAGGCATTCACAGCTGCTACAGGTCGCCACAGGTCTCGCGTGATTTCAGGTTCTCTGTCTTGTGCTGCAGAAAATAGGTTGTGGTTGCACATCTCGCGAGAACACAAAACTATATCAGCCTTGCCATTGGAAAACTATTCCTGCAGTAAAAAGTCATACCAAAATGTTTTTTTACATGTGTAGTCATGCACAATTCAGATTACAGTTGGTAAGAAGAATTTATACACATACATATGTATGCATTATTTTAAATGAAGAACCTCGCCACCATGAAGTTTGTCATTTGTACCCGTAAAGTCTCCACTGACAACAATAATGTGATAAAAGGTGTAAATTTATTTCATATAAAGTTATTACAAGACTTGATTGATGACAAAGCTTTTTTCCAGATTTCGCCCACATGCTGACGCCACTCACCAACCAACATATCATATTGTATGTTGCCACTGAAAATATATTACATCATACATCTTACATAGTAAAATTGTATACACATGGGCCATACTTCAAAAAGGCAAGTAAGAATTTTGATATATGTACAAAGTATTTACAAAAAAAGATTGTTTGGTGTTTACTGGTGTTGGTGCCGAGATTGCAGATCTCCATCTGCGTATAAAATGAATATATAAGAACATATATGGCTGGGACAATGTGTGTTGGCTCGGGGCTCCAGAAGGTTTACACCCTGGTTCTGTTCACACTATCTTTCAACCACAAAAGTCCTCAGCATGCCATCTGGAGTTCTCCATCATAGCGAGGAACCAGCTTCACCTAAATCAAGTCCCAGTCACTTTGAGAAGTTTAATCCACAAACTCTGGACGTCGAGTCTCTATATCACAGAGACAAAAACCTCCTGCAGGTGCATGTGGATTTTTCGGAGCGAGTCTCACGGTTCGGTGTCGTGCCAGTTCTCGCTCAGCCGGTTCTTCCCCGGCCTCCTCTTGCTCTTGGACTTGTGCAGGAGCTGCGGCGGCGACAGAGCCGGCTCCCCGAACTTGTTGCCCGACTCGTTGTGCTGCCTCGAGTACCTCTTGCACTTGCAGGAGGTGACCACGGTGATTTTGTACGTTCTGGCGCTGCCGTCCTGGCACTGCAGCTGGATGCGCTGGGTGCGGGTCTTGTCGTTGACGCACCGCCAGTCCTGGCCGCCGCCCCGGCGACCCCACAGCTTCCTGCCGTAGGCGCCGCCGATCCAGTTTTGGAGCATCTGAGCTGGGAGGCACTCGCCGGCGCACACCAGCTCCTTGATGGGGTTGATGCTGGTGCACTGGCCGTCGGAGATGTACTTAGTGGACCTCAGCTCTCTGCATCCGATTTGGCCTCGCTCTGTGGAAAGACACAATCAGGATTGTGAGAATCTGGAAGTTGCACATGGAAAACCATATAGGGCTTGCAACTAACGGTTATTGTCTGACTGTAAAATGTCTGTGAATCGTGAACAAAGCCTGTAATAACGTTCACACAGCCCATAGGTAACCTTTTAAAAGTCTTGTTTTGTACGACCAACACTCCGAAACACCACAAATATTCACCTGTAAAACTTTTTATTTATACTGAGTGTGGCAGGGATTTAACAGCAGGATTACCTCTGTGCAGCTATACGACTCTCTGTGTTATTCTGCTGCAGGCTCGCCCCCCCCCCCACTACTGTAACCGAAGCTCAGGTCCATTCATGCTGCTCCATACAGCTCAGTGACAGTGTGATGAATGAACTCCCCCCCCCCCCTTCACAGCCGGCTGCTGGTATAGAGCTCAGAGCCAACAATCAGAGGCTTCCTGTTCCCCTTCTTTAAGCTGCAGCTACTCGTACCTGCAGCCAGGTGTGTGTTCCACTGAGTGACACTGGGAGTCTGCAGCAGAGATCTCTCACCACACATCCCTTCTAACTTCACAGTGATTTATATTTTTTATCATTCAACTGCAGGGTTCTTGTGATACACGCCAAATTGTTGCCAATAGAATGATATTTTTTATGTGAGGCATGTCGTCTGCAATCTCTTTTGAAGAATGTGTAAGTGATGATGATGAGATTAAGTGACTGATTAAAGGGGTCTCTTGGCTCTTTGAGATGGAAGATAAAAAACAGAGCTTCATCAAGAGCTTAAAATGAAAAAAATCTAATTTTTTATTTTTATTTTTTTTAAAATGGAGCAGCTTGCATTTTCTGTTAGTTCTGTTTCCTTCATCTGTTACTAATGCTGCTATTTGATTAATAACTCAAAGTAAGAGATTGGACTAGAATAATCCATGGCCAAACCCTAGAACAACAGTATTCAGACAGCATGGCTGTTTAATGTCGTGCAAATAACCT